>NC_080062.1:5057364-5059864 GCF_026212465.1 Amaranthus tricolor | reverse complement strand
TTTAATTTCATTCACATTATTACTCACACTTTCTTTCTCTCCTACAAACTCTTCCTCCATCTTGCAATTGCTTAAAATTTAATCAAAGAAAAGGCAAGATTTTGATACTAAAGGTATGTAATTTCATCTCTTTATAATATAGTTTTACCAATTTCTATCCAAATTACACATTTTGTATTTGATATTAAAAAAAAAAAAAATTTACTTCTGACCTTAGCTTTTCCGGCGATACAGCGGTCACCGGGATACCACCGGCATGTGACGGCGGCCACCGGAGCCACCGCCGGCCGGCACCTTCTCCTTCTTCCTTCTCCCTTTCTCCTTCTCTCTCCTCCTTCCCTTTCTTCTTTCTTTTTCGTGGGTTCCTAGAACTCACCCACCCTTCTTTTTTTATATAATAATTATGATTATTATTATTATTATTATTATTTTTTAACCCTTATAATTTTGAATCTTATAATAAAATGAGTTAACTATGTTGTTTAAATCCTTGCTCTTCTATACTACTCTTACAATTTTAAATTACATGTTTAAAATTATTCTTTTTAAATAAAGTATACAAAATGAAAAAGAGTCTTTTAATTTATTTATTTCGATGGGTTGATCGGCGTATTAAATTGAGATATATTATTATTATCGTGTAGACAACGGATTCGTAGATAGAGATTATTAAGAGCGTACGTTGTCTAGGATCGCGTGACAAGGTAATTCTCAATGTCCATCTAATTAGGACTATCCCGTTACCGTTAGTATTATGTGCTAAGTGATAATTAATGTGTTTAAATAGAGTGCATGATTTTATATGACATTATTTTATATGATGTTATGTTTTATATATTCTCAAATTATAATTACTATTATTTTTGTCAAACTTGAATTTATAATTTTTATTTCGATAAAATTTATATTATTATTTTGATATCGAAATTTGATACAATTTATTTGAAAGAGAAATATTTATGATATTAATTCCTATTGCCATCGGCCAATTGATGTTAGAATGGTGATTTGAAAAATGAGATTTCAGTTGGATATTCCTGAGATATATATTTATTCGGAAAATTTATGATCATAAAAATAAAATGTATAATGTATGTTTGTGTGCTCGCGACTAATTATTAAAATATATTAAATCACGTAAAGTGTAACATGAGGGAAACGAAGCTCTTATATTTGTTGTGATCCAAGTATAAGGGTGATGAACAGGTTGTTCTGTTTGGTTAGTATAGCTGCCGACATGTATTATTATTTCTGATACTTGATACGATGTTTGGTCTTCCTTCTATTTGTTGTGATCCAAGTAGAAGGGGTGTGCACACTAGGGTTCCCTGAGACTACTCTGGTGGCCTTGAATTATTTGGGTTGACGACCTCTTGTTGAAGTAGGTATAGGGGTAAAGCCTCGGCCTACTGGCGTTCTCGTTCCCTCAAATTAAAATTTGATTTTGTGTTTGTCATTATTAATTATCAATTTAATAAATTGGTTTATGTGATATTATATATTGTTTTCTCAAATTGTTTTCTATTAAACTCAGCTATACGTTATTTTCTAAAATTATTTCAAATTTGATTATATTGTAATTTCTTAAATCATTTCCAAACTTAATCGTCTTACGGGATGGAGTTGGAATTACTCAATTTTTCTGATTTTGGGAGTTTTTCCCTTGTTTTTCTTGCATTCTTATGTTACAGGTTATTGATTGCATGGGAATCGCGGAGTGAGGATCACTTATAAATATAGCTTTTACTAGAGTTGTATTTTAGTTTAAATTTTACCTTAGGTTGTTTAAATTTTATATGGACACAAATTACGTTTCAGTCTTTTCTTATGTTGTAAGACCCTTTGTTGGATTTAAAATTATTAAGTTATTTCTTAGTCGTTAAGCCTTACATTTATTTTATTAGAAATAGATGTGGCAATAACACTCCCATGAATAGGTTTTGTCTCATGTTTTTCATTAAAGGTGTTTTCAAAAGTCCGATCTATTCTGAGGGTGTTACAGATGCCACGTGGTGTAGTAGGTGCGCCATGAACATGTGGGCCAGCAGCTCAAGTCTACAATCCCAAAGAGCTATGTGGCGCCAGTTGATCTCCATCCAGTTCGTCGTACCCTGATTCTTAGGCGAAATTATGTGCAGCTCGGGTTCAGTGTCGCAAGGCGGTGGAATGCCCTGTACTAACCCATATTGGCACAGTACGCGCTCTAGTAAATGTACTTCGACAATGTCGAAGCATATGAGTGGCATTTGATTATAATCTTTTTTGGTATACAAATTAATAAAGTTCATAATGTAACTAAGTTCATACATATAATAATACACATAAAATCCAAATAATAAATCAATTAATAAGTTCATAAATAATATATCTAATACCAACATCAACATTTCTAATAATATATAATGTACATCAAATTTAACTAATTCATTATGCTCATCAACAACAATACTTCAAAAAACAACATAAAGCTATGAAAACAATTTACACATTACCTTGAATA
>NC_080062.1:4969864-5054864 GCF_026212465.1 Amaranthus tricolor | reverse complement strand
ATGTAAGACGATCTCACCATAAAATATTCTTAATACACGAGCTGAATAGCCCAACTCCAATTAATAAAATTATTAACATATGAGGTACTTATTTTGAGGTCGTCTCACTAAGAAACAATCTCTCATAAGAGTAACTTTTAATTTTTAAATAATTGAATATCGAATAAAAAAATATAATAGAACATCCACTTACTATTCAATTTTCATGGTGAGCACCCCTCATCATCATATCATATCCAATGTTCTCGTTCATAGGAAAATTATGATCAGGATTTAAGGAGGAAAGAAAAACGATAACTTAGACCCGCAAAGGAAAATGCGGTAAAAAAATCCCTCGATTTAAGATAGCTGATGAGTATCCCTAATAGCCCTAATTAAAAGGGACTAAAAGACAGACATCCTCATAGTAAAGAGATACGAGATCCGCATAAATAGGGTCTCATATTTCAAAAACTACTTGAAAATTGCAAAATTAAAATTGGAGTTGGTGTCTTAGTGACCATTGAAAAGAAAAATCAACTGGGAAGAAAATGACAATAGAACTGTTAGGAAGTTGACTTTACACCTTAACATTTATGTAAATGATATTTTTTTCTCAAAATATGACAAATTTAAAGAAACAATCAGAAAGCATATTTAGCTTAGTTTTCTCATAAAAAATGCAATAATCATTTTTATTTGGTAGTTAACATTTTTTCATTAACAATTTTGCAATAATATTTACACAAAGTCTCATTTAACTCGGTGTCATTGTGAGATAGTTTTTAATAGGTTAAAACATTTATTTTCGTACTTAAAATATTTACTTTTAATTGTTCATGTTTAACACATCATTTTAAATGTAAAATATTTATTTTTTTGAATTTGAGTTTCTTATATGAACATTTTTCTACAATATAAATATTCATAATGCCACTAATCTTATTTTTCTACAATAAAACTATTGAATTTAGGAGGTAAATTTTCCTTCCAAAATAATTTCTACTACTTGATTTTCCAAAAGTTGGAGGGAAGGATTTAAGTTAATTTTTATTATTTTCATAAGTTCGTAAATTATCGATATGCTTGTGGGCCACTTTTCCATGTGGATCTCATCTTGCCTTAATATTAGTGTAAATTCCATATAAGAATATTTCTGACTCGAAGAAAGTATAATTAATGTTTATATAATTTAAAATAATATTTTAATCTAATTTACTATTAAAAATTGTTCATATAATCATTAACAAACGCCCCAAGAACAATTATTAGCGGTTTTTAATTTTTAAAGAGGAAAAACTGTGAAAAATAATCCAATATTTTACTTATTGTTATTAATATTCTCATTTATTAATTATTTTTTAATTGTCTTATTTTTAATATGTATTTACTCCCAGTACGTTCTAATGGTTCTGGGAGTGAAGCTGTGATGGTTCAGATCACAATGTATGTTAGAAGCAAATATATAGTAAATGATGAATTATTAAATAATAATTCAAAAATAAAATTATTCACAATAGATAAATTGAATTATTTTCGACAATTTTTTCTACTAAAAGTAGAGGAAGGCCAAAATAATTGGACAAGAAAGACAAGGGTCAAGGATAGAGAGATGGGGCATATATAATTTCATTCTGTTGAGTCAAGCTCCAAATCTCACCATGATGGAGGTGAGTTTGATCACCTCGTTTCTTATTCTTTGGCTTGCACGTTTGAGAACGAAGTTGTGAGTGCAAAGAAGTATGAGAGCTTATGTTTTGGCTCAATCAATGAAGTGATTGATGAGAATAGTTTTGAGTGCCTTAATGACAGGAAGGCACGAAGTTTGGGAAGGTTTGAGGGCCGCTCGACCAGCTGAGTGCATGGGGCTGGATCGAGCCTTAAAGCAGCAGCAAGACAGTGAGTCCTGGCCACTCGCTCGACCAGGCGAGCAGAGACGCTCGACCCGAGCGAAGCACAACACACGCGAAGCAGTAAGTTTCTGTTTTAGTTGCGGTTTTTTGTAGGCTTTTAAGCCTTTTGTCCTAGGTATGTTTAATATGTTTTATGACTATATAAGGAGTCTTAGAGCATCATTAGGGTTATGTGAGTGAAGCGAATACACTAGAAGCAACTAGGGTTTATCCAAGAGAGTTCTTCATTGTATTAGTAAGTTTGTGAGAGACCACCATTAAGGGTGAGGTCTTTGCTTTGGGATATTGTTCTTAAAACTTGTAAGGTGAGTCATTAATGTATTACTGATTATATTAATGATAAGATACTTATTTTGAGGGAGAGGTATCCATAGATACCTCATATATTGTGTGTTTGACTTCTTCCATTGTTGTGCTCTGTTTTGGTATTTATCTTTACACTTGTTTTATTATTATTTCTTCACCATTGCCATAGTCTATTCTTAACACATTTTTATTCGAGTATTCCCATAACAAAGTAGTAGATACTAGTACTACAAGTCTACAATAACAAGAGTCAACAGCACATGGGATGCTATCGTAACTGACATTGGGTACTAATCTTCATGCATCCATCTATGTGTATATTCTTTTGTTACAATGAATTAACCCTATTTACTTTTAATACGAGATTAAGAAGTTACAATATATTAAAGTAGTGAGCTAAATAAAAATAAGAGAGAATTAATATAGAAAGTATAAGTGATGAAATCATGTCTAGTAATAAAAATGGTGAAAATCCTTGAAAAACAAAAATCAAAAATAGGTAAATTCATTGGGACGGAGCAGGTCAATTTCGATAAAATGTTTCAAATCGGTTTAAAATCGTGTATTGTGTAAAATCCACATTAGTTTTGATGTATTCATGTTGAAGTCGGATGAAAGTTGGGTTCAATTATAAGGACGTGAATTATTAATCATCGAGTCTATTTTAAACAACTGTAGACAAAGTATATTTGTTAATAGTAGTAGTTGGCATCTTACTCTTCAAAATTCTACACTTCGTAATGTACTTATTCATTGTTTTGATTCCTCGGTAAATTGGTAAAATGTAATTTCATGCATATATTACTAATTGTATAGGCATATCTTATAGTGAAACAGTCTCATATATTGTTATTAAAAATAATTATATGGAGGCATAAATATAATTAAATAAACTTACAATATTAGAGACATAATTATCAGTATATGATTCTCATTTTGTACTTGATGCTATATATGAAAAATAATTTGCCTAGCTAATAATTCTCTGTGTATAATTTAGTCCACAATTATAATTATTGATACATCACGCACATGCTGTATATATGCAAGACATATTATTAATTAATTATATATATATTTTGAAAAGAAGATATTTTATTAATTATACATATTTTTTTGAAAAGAAGACGTATTATATTTTTATTTCTGTAGATCACTTGTCTTGTGTTGACTACATCCACTGAAAGAATAATCCTTGTGTCTTTCTTTAATTTTGGTTGCCATAATTCAGCCTAGGAAATTGTAATAAAGACATTGATTTTCTTTTATTTTTTTTTATTTTTTTTATTTTTTGTAGAAGCAATGAGACATAGAGTCAATACTCAATAATCAATATGGAGTATATTCTTTGAAATTATTAATATTATCTAATTGGATTTTACAGAATTATTTATTGTTTTTATATCGCAAATGTCCACTTATTATTAATTGGAGCAAGTATCGTTTTACTCAAGTTAGGTCTTGAGTTCAATTCTAAAATAGCCCTTTTATTCCCTTAATCTACCCTTATATTAAAAAAAGTTAAGCTATTGAGTAGAGAGGTACACTTTTATTCTCTTTTTTAATTTTCTAGTCATTTACTTTCTTCAGCCTATTTCATCTGAAAAAAAGTAAATTTTAATAATTTTATATTTGTATAACTAAATGTTTTGTCATTTAAAAGTTCATTAACATTGTGTTTTAAGGAGGGGGTTAAGTATAAAAAACAGACGAATTAAAAAAAATGTTGCTGCACTAAAAAAGTATTTAGTTGTTTTTTTCTGAAATAAATTACGTACTATGAACAAATATGACTAATAATCAATCATCCTATAACATAAATTTTAAAACATATTTGAAAGATTTTACGATCCTAAGATTCAAGTATATTGATTTCTATCCTATCTCGTTATCGATTTTAGGTAGAATTGTGATAAGAACTTTGCTTGTTGCCCTAGCTTATATCTAATCAAAACATCAGCATGCACTGCAAGTCATCGCTCAACAGATCATCATTCAAAGAAAAAGAAAGAAGTTTCAAAAAAAATAAAGAACAAGGAGCAAGGAAAAGAATTGTTTGATTTATATATATACTCCTAGATTAACAATTAATTACAATAATAATAACAATAATAATATATTATTAGAAGAGAATATGGTTAAGAATTTCTTCAAATTCTGCCATACCTCACATGCTGGAATTTTTCCCATCCTCTCTCTTAAATTAATTTATTTTTCCTCCAATAATAATAATACCCACCTAAAAAGACCTACCTATTACTTTTGGTCTTATACTAATCAACCCTTTTAAAAAGTCCTTAATCATAAAATTATTTTGAGAAAACAACATATAGGTGAATCCAAAAGGTAAAATTAGAGAGAATTAGGTATGATTAGGGCAAAAAATGATAGTACACAAGGGTACAAATCTAGCCTTTCTAATGAATATAAACTTGATTTTATGTATGAAGATGAAAAAAAAGAAGAAGATGAAGAAGAAGCTAAAGAGGAAGTGGATGATAATAATAGTAACAGCAATAACAATAGCAAATTAAATGGTTTGAGCTCGAGTTCGAGCACCGTGGAGGTGGGCGATAAAAAGGCGCCCACCTCCTCGGGATCTGTTCGACCGTACAACCGTTCGAAGACGCCTCGACTCCGATGGACACCGGATCTCCACCTTTGCTTTGTACAAGCCGTTGAGAGGCTGGGAGGTCAAGAAAGTAAGTAACATTTTTTTTGTTAATTAGACTTTTAATAAATTAGCTAAATTTATCTTCTTTTATTTATTAGTCTTCAAAATTTTTGATTCTAGAGAGATAAGAAGGAAAATTGATCTTGTAGTTAGG
Source organism: Amaranthus tricolor (assembly GCF_026212465.1). NCBI lineage: Eukaryota > Viridiplantae > Streptophyta > Magnoliopsida > Caryophyllales > Amaranthaceae > Amaranthus > Amaranthus tricolor. The sequence continues at coordinate 5,049,838 of NC_080062.1, read as the reverse complement.
AAGTGAGAATCAAACCCTTATACAAAGAATTAAACTGACAAAAACTACTTAATTAATTTAAGGGTTATTTTGAATGATTTTTGTGATATGAAAATTGATAAAATTGTGTAGGAGCAACTCCTAAGTTGGTTCTTCAATTGATGAATGTCAAAGGCCTAAGTATTGCTCATGTCAAGAGTCATCTTCAGGTAACTAAAATTAGTACATACTAATTAAGTCAACAATATATATATATATATATATATATATATATATATATATATATATATATATATATATATATATATATATATATATATATATATATAGTTTTATGAGCAATCTAGAAATTTAACCTAATTAAGCCAAAAAAAAAAAATTCTTGTTTAACATGATGTTAACTATTTAAAATTGTTTTATTATTATTAGATGTACAGAAGCAAAAAGATTGATGAATCAAATCAAGGTAATCAACTATCTAGCTCCTACTTATTAAGTTATTTGATTAATTTTTTGAAAAATAAATTAATTAGGGTATTGCAATGTTAATTATGTGACTTAATTCTTTTTCTAATTTTGATGTTAATTGTTGATTGATTATTTTTACAATAGCTTTGAACAATCAAGAGATATTCATTGATGGAAGAGATAATATCTTTGATCTCAGCCAACTACCTATGTTACAACGCTACAATAATCAAAGAACATCTACTTTTAGTCTAAGGTAAAAAAACAAAACCCTACAGGTTATAGATTGAATAAATAATTTAATTTTTGGAATCATTTGGTCAATAAATATGTTAATTTTATTTAGGAAAATTAAAATTTAAAAATCCTACGCATTTACATAGTTTAATAATAATAAAACTCTGATCTGTTAATTAATATATATAAATTCCACCATTATACTCCATCATATATTCATGTAAATTACTTTTCGATTGCTTTTTAATTTGTTGCATTTTAAGATTATTTAACTGTACTCAAACTTCTTGTTGTTGGATGACATATCTGCATCAATAGATGGTCACAATTCACATATACGGATATTATTGAAAATACTTCACATGTGAGACAAGATCCCACATCGATAAAATAGTGGGTTGTTGACTTGCATATATAGTGGGTGAGCTAATCTTCCTACTACCATATGGTTTTGGGAAATAATGAACCTCACCAAGTGTATGTGCAAGTCAACGCTCTTGACTCGTGGATTTGTAGGCTCAAGCCCACGGGTCTCCCATGTCCACACGAGTGGGTCACGGTGAAAATTATGTGACGAATTGTCACGGCCTAATATGGTATCGGAGCCGAAGGTGGTTCCTGGTATGATGTGGCTCACATGTGAGGGGGAGTGTTGGAAATACTTCATATGTGAGACAAGATTCCACATCGATAAAATAGTGAATTGTTGACTTGTGAGCTAATCTTCCTACTACTATATGGTTTTAGGAAATAATAAACCTCACCAAGTGTTAACAGATAAAACAATCAAAAAATATATAATTAGATGAATTTTTATATACTAATTAAAATGTGAGAATTTTATTATAAGTTTTAATTTTCTTTTATTTAATATCTTAAACTAATTATTTATTTTTTTGCAACAAGATATGATGATTCTTCATGGAGACCATATGAATTCAACCAGATTTACGCTCCATATACAATTGGAACTTCAACCGGATCCGATATGTCTCAAATCGGGTCAAATTGGATAACCCAACAAGCCCACAAACAAGATCCAATAATCCAAACCAATGCATCCTTATTATCATGTCAATTCACAAGTATTAGGCCAATTAGGGCAAGCATGGAGTTTAACCTAGCAATTAGTCCCTTTACAAAAATAGCAACCCCAAGGGAAAATAACCATGAATTTGGAAAGAAAAGAAAAGCCATGGATCTGGATCTTTCTCTAACCCTAGCTTCTAATGATAATATATACGATCGATCAAAGAAAATGAGTACAGGGCATAAAGATAATTATAAGTTCTTGAAGGAAAAAGATCCTACAAGTTGTGGGAATACTGAACAATCAAAGACATGTTTGGATCTGACTTTATGAATGAAGACAATTGCTGAATGAGAACTTGTTGTATTGCACAAGGTATATATATCTTTCTCGATTCTTATTACTTGCAACGTTTTAACTTTAATACTACAAAAAAATCTTAATTCCGACTAACATTATAGTATACTACCTGTATTTCAATTGTTTCTGTTAGTCGGAAATCAGCTTTTTCTTGTAGTGTAAACTTGTCAATATACAATTTTGACCATTAAAACTTTTTATTTATACATTCGTAAAAAAAATAATATTTAAAATTTACTAAATAAAATTAAACTAAAAAAATATACATTTTAACTTTTATAAAATTCTTAGAATATATGGTCAAAAATGAGTATATAATAATGTAAAAGTTAAAACGTCGCAAGTATTACAAGAAAACCGAGGAATAATATATGTAGTGCATATATAATTAATAATAAAGGTAATGCCAAATTTACATGTTTTTGTTGTTATATGTCATATTATTATGATCAATATTTTTGTTGCATGCTTGTGACTCTAATAGTCTGTGTCTAGGAAATTGAATTTATTATTCTTTTAGTAATTAATTATAAACATTCACTAGAAGTAATTGCTTAAAAAAGGGTTAGCTAATTAATTTAATTGATTGATTAATTAATTAATCACAAAATTTGGGTTTTAGTGATTTTCTCGAAGACCTTCACCACCGAGAATCATTGTTGTCTTAAATCTCAATGCAGACAAATTTGCCATCAAATTCTTGCTTGCATAGAATTGTACTTTATACGGAATATTTAATTAATTATAATTTTTTTTTTGAGATGAATTTATTTATTCAACAATATTTTCCTTTGATATTTAAGTTTTTTATGAATATATTTAATTTAGTATCATTGTTGTCTTAAATCTCATTCATTTTTTTTCTTATTCTCCAATATAATCTCACTCTATTAAATTTCACCCAAAATACAACTGGAGTTATATTTTGAGAGTAACAAATAGAATATTTACAAATTCTTAAATGAGACGGTCTCATCGTGAGATCATCTCTATTGAACTGACTCATATATATTTATGGCCCGTTTGGTTGATGGTACTAAATGATGGAAAAGGGAATGATTTATAGTGTAAAATTTCATCAAAAGTTCTATATCATTCCCATGGTAATGAAACTTTGATCACAAAAAAGTTTTTTTGTTTACAAATTTTTATTACCACCTAATACCGCATCTCCCAATGGTAATACATTGGAATGAAGTTTGTGAAGAAAATGAGATGATTGAGATTGGACAAGCATGACCATCAAGGTAGCCAAGAGATTTTTCAACTAAAATTTCACTAGTTTTTCATTTTCATTACCACCGTTTATTATCACATAGCAAACGAGCGTTTAGTGTGCTAAAGTAATCGATCACTTATAATTTTTTAAAAATCAATTATAAAAATAAAGTAATTATATGAATTTATTTGTTTGATGTCTCGTGAAGATTATAAGTAATTGTGTGCAAAATTAGAATCTAGGAGTATGTGAATTGTTGCATGGCAGTTAGCTAGCTAGCACGATTGTCAATAATGTTTGAATTATCTTCCTATTTTCATATAGAATGTCATATGCTTTGGGATGGAGGATTGCACATATCATGATATTGGAATGCTCAAATCAAACTTAGTAGATTCATAAATTTGAGCAATATTATGCTCCTTCTTGCTTTTAAGTACAGGTGACTCGAAATTTAGTCGATCTTATAATCGAATTGACCATACTTTAAAAATAATTCACAATTATGTAAAACACAATATGAATACAAAACCCGATTTTGATTCGACCCAAAACATGTAACCCGAATAAACACTATTCTTAAGCTTCAACTATCCTCTCCTGTCTGTTTAAGGAAGATATATGTTGAAGGTGGAGGATTACTCCATTAACAGAGAAGAGAAGCAAAGAAGACCAATATTATTGAAGAAAAAGAAAAGAATGAAAAAATGACTTATATATTTACAAAAAGGGGCTTTTAACATATATATATCATCCCTTTTTATTAGAATTAATAGGATTATATCCTATATTATTAACACCCCCCCTCAAACTAGGAAGGGAGGACATGCCTAGTTTGCTCATCAACTGATAATGCTGGTGTGATGGCAAAATTTTGGTCAAAACGTCAGCCAATTGATTCTTGGTTGGTAGATAAGTCAGCTGAAGAAGACCCTCTAGAACCTTGTCTCTAGTGAAGTGACAATCTATGTCGATATGCTTCGTTCGTTCATGGAATACAGGGTTCTTGGCAATATGTATGGCGCTTATGTTGTCACAATGCAGAAGAACCGGCTTCAAAGAAGTGAGTTGAAGTTCTTCTAAGAGTCTTACAAGCCAAGTGACTTCACTTGCTGCAGATGCCATTGCTCTGTACTCAGCTTCACTGGATGATCTTGATACTGTCCCTTGCTTCTTGGATTTCCAGCTTATTGGAGAGGAGCCCAATAACAAGATGTAGCCTGTGATGGATCTTCTGCTATTTGGACATGAAGCCCAATCTGAATCAGAGTAAGCTTGGAGTTGTAATTGATCAGAGCCCTTGATGAGAATACCTTGGCTTGCTGTACTGTAAACATAATTCAATGTATGTTGCAGGGCTGCAGCATGTGGGATGCGAGGATTCTGCATAAATTGGCTAAGATATTGGACAGTAAAGGCTAGGTCTGGCCTAGTGTTAGTTAAAAAATTTAGTTTACCAACCATTGTTCTATAATAACTGGCAGCCTCATATAATTGTCCCTCAGTATTAGATAATTTTAGATTTTGTGGAAGGGGAGTGACAACAGATTTGAAACTTTGATTTTTGGATTCTTTGAGGAGATCTTTGGTGAACTTTGTTTGTGAAAGAAAAATACCTTCATCAATATAGTTAACTTCCAAGCCTAAAAAATAATGCAAAATGCCTAAGTCTTTAATACTAAAAGCATCATGGAGATGGGCTTTGAGTTGAGAGATGCAACCAATATTATTGCCAGTGATAATAATATCATCAACATACACAGCAACAATTGTAATATTTGTACTATCCTTCTTAATGAAAAGACTATAATCATTTTTAGATTGAACAAAATCTTGAGCTTTTAAAAAAATTAGTAATTTATGAAACCATTGCCTTGATGATTGCTTAAGACCATATAAAGATTTTTGAAGTAAACATACCTGGTTTTGAGGATTTGGAACACCATCTGGAACTTTCATATATATTTTCTCATGTAGATCACCATGAAGAAAAGCGTTATTTACATCTAATTGAAATATGTTCTAGTGATTATGCACAGCAAGGGCAAGAAGGCTTCTGACAGTAGCCATCTTTACAACAGGTGAGAATGTTTCTTCATAGTCAATGCCATGCTTTTGATTATAACCTTTGGCAACTAACCTTGCTTTGTATCTCTCAATTGAACCATCAGCATTAAGCTTTATTTTATAAACCCATTTGCTTCCTATAGGCTTCTTATTTTTAGGTAGATCAACTAAAATCCAAGTTTTATTTTCATTTAATGCTTGTAATTCTTGCTTCATAGCATGAACCCATTTAGGGTCTTTTGAAGCTATGTTGTATGAAGTAGGTTCATTAAAAGAGGTGAAATGAGCCATGAGACATTGCTGTGAATGAGTGAGAGCATGAGAAGACATCATAGAACACCAGTTGTTTGCATCAAAAGAAACATTATTACAAACATAGTCAGATAGGTAAGTAGGGGGTTTAGTAGGTCTGTGAGAATGTCTTATAGGAGCTGTAGGTGTGGTGTGGTCATGTTGTATGTTGCTTATTGAAAGATCAAGAGTCTGAGATGGGGATGTATGTTCATAAGTGTGAGAAATGGTGTTTTCAGCTGCTACATTATTCTCTGGAAGAATTGGTGTATTTAAAAAATCATCCACAAGTATGTCTGCAGTGGTTGAAATAGGTAGAAAGAAAGGATAGTGTTGTGTATTACGTTTGTGGACAGATTGCTGGTGAAAGGGATAGTGTTTTTCATAAAAAGAAACATCTCTGGATATGGTTATTGTGTGTGTAGTGATATCATATAATTTGTAAGCTTTCTGATTATTGGGATAACCAAGGAATATGCAAGGATTAGCCCTTGTATCAAATTTTGTTTTGTAGGGGGAAGTGTTGGAGGCATAGCAAAGACAACCAAAACATTTTAGATGATCCATGTTAGGAGGAGTATTAAGCAGTTTCTGATATGGTGAAATGTTACCTAGGCTTTGTAGTGGCAGTCTATTAATAATATATGCAGCAGTGAGAACACATTCACCCCAAAATTTGATGGGAACATTAGATTGAAAATATAAAGCCCTTGCAGTTTCTAATAAGTGCTTGTGTTTTCTTTCCACAACACCATTTTGTTGTGGAGTGTTGGGGCAAGATTTGTAGTTAAGGATACCTTTAAGCTGATAAAATGCTTTCAATTTGCCTGCACACAACTCAGGAGCATTGTCAGTTCTAACACTTTGAATATTACTATGAAATTGATTAACAACATATGAATAAAAATATTCAAATATAAGAGGGACTTGAGATCTGTTTTTCAGGAGAAAAATCCAAGTAGTCCTGGTAAAGTCATCAACAATAGTGAGGAAGGAATTACATTTGTTGTGTGTTGAGTTTTTATAAGGCCCCCAGACATCCATGTGTATTAATTGAAAAGCCTTATGTGTTTTAATAGAACTATGGGGAAAAGGGAGTCTAGTTTGTCTTGCTGAAGGACAAATTTTACATATACAATTATTTGTACATTCAGAAACATTTAGGGAAGGGAAAATGTGTTTGATAACAGGGAAAGGAGCATGACCAAGTCTAAGATGCCAAAGCTTCGTTTGTTCAGTGTCTGAAGCAGCACAGCATATAGAGGGAGGAAAGTCTTTAGGACACTGTTGAGTGGAGTCAGGAAAATCAACAAGATTGTAGAGACCTTGAACAAGATTACCAAGCAAGATTGGCCTTTTCAGAGAAGGGCCCTGAATAGAACAACAATCGTGGGAAAAAATAAGGGAACAATGCATATCATTACATATTTTGTTAACAGAAAGAAGGTTAAAATGAAAGTCTGGAACATGAAGAACATCAGTAAGAATGAGGTCAGGTCCTAAAACAACAGTGCCTTTGTGAGCAATTTTTATTAATTTACCATTTGGGATGGTAATGGTATTATCAATGTTATGAGGAATGGGTATGTAAGATTTAAACAAAGAGAGATCACAACACATATGATTAGTAGCACCACTATCAATTATCCAGGTAGATTTGGTCATAAAAAGAAAGCATGATTTACCAGATATAAGACAATTGCGTTCATCAGTATTAGCCTCATTTGTTGAAACACTGTGATTGTCATGTTGAGCAAGAAGATTAATAAGTTGGTTGTATTGATCAACTGTGAGGGTTGGTGAGGTAGTGCAATTGGTGTTAGAATTGTCAGCTTGGACCATAGCCACAATCTTCTTGTTGTTCCAATTGTCTCTGGTAGAAGTATTTGGGAAACCATTCAATTTGTAACAACTTTCTTTTGTGCGACCTTGCTTTTTGCAGTAATTGCAGAATAAAGGGGATCTGCGAGGATTGATGTTATTCAAACCATAAGGAGGAGGTTTATTGGGGTTGTTGTGAGATGTAGAGGCAGTATGTGTTTTGGTATTGTAAAGTTTTTGCTTATTAATAGCAGCAAGGCCAATAACCTCATCAGAAGTGGAATTGAGATGGGAAACTAAATCAGAATGTTTCTCTTCTTGCATGATTAATCTATACGCATAGGATATGCTAGGTAAAGGTTGTTGCATGAGTATATTACCTCTAATGGTTTTATATGTAGGATTAAGTTTCATAAGGAATAGGATTAATCGTTGTTCTTCTTGCATTTTCAGTAATTTGCTGTTGATTCCGCATGTACAATTGGAACAATTGCAAGTAGGGAGAGGATTAGAAGCATCAAATTCGTCCCATAACATCTTAATCTTGGTGAAATAGGTGGATAGACAATCAGTTCCTTGGTCGATATCAAAGATTTGTTGGGTAAGAGAATAGATCTTAGTTCCAGAGGTAATACCAAAGCGCTCTTCAAGATTGTTCCAAATTTCTTGTGCAGTAGAGAAATATAATACGCTTCTAGCGATTTGTGGATCAAGAACTTTCATCAACCAAGAAATGATGGTACTATTGATTCGTTCCCAGGATTTGAAATTAGGGTCAGTAGAGGGAGGTTGTGGGATTTGACCATTGATGAATGCAAGTTTATTTTTGGAAGAAAGAGTAATTGTAACAGATCTTTTCCAATCATTAAATCCAGTGCCATTGAAGGGGATCGGAACCAAAAGAAGTTGAGAATCACTCGGATGAAGATAGAATGGTGAAACTGGATCTTGAATGGGATCGAGAGGTTTGATGCCGGAATTGTTTGGAATAGCAGCCATGAGAAACAAGGGAGAACAGAAAAAAAAAAAATGGTTACCAAAGGGATTTGTTAAGCATCTGATACCATGTTGAATGTGGAGGATTACTCCATTAACAGAGAAGAGAAGCAAAGAAGACCAATATTATTGAAGAAAAAGAAAAGAATGAAAAAATGACTTATATATTTACAAAAAGGGGCTTTTAACATATATATATCATCCCTTTTTATTAGAATTAATAGGATTATATCCTATATTATTAACAATATATATGTTTGCCTAAATACTTTTTCGTCCTAAATTTTAATGAAATTGTTGTATTTTTCTCTTGTTTGTTCTGTTAGTCTTTTTTTTTTAGGAAAATGTAGCAATTTTGTTAATGTGAAGGATAATTTTAAGTATCAAGAATGATGAGTTAAGACATTGTTTTTACCTTTTTTTTTTTGTGCTGAATTTGACTTATTTATATTAACTTAATTTTGATTAAATTATACTTATTTTTAATGAATGTACTAGTTTTTGTTGAGTAAAACCTATAGTTATTTCTTTTTATTGTTTGTCTTTATTTATATCAACTGATTAACTGAATTTATTTTTATTAAACTAATCATTTTATTTTATTTTTTAAAGTAAACATACAGTACTTAACTAATTGTTACTTAATATTTGTGTCATCCTAAGCCAACCATCACATTAAATGAGGACCAAATTGTACCATTTGTATTATAAAAGTTGTAGCATTGAGGACCAAATTGTACCATTTGTATTATAAAAGTTGTAGCATTGAGGACCAAATCCTCCCAAGAGGAGGTTGATCATGCCTTGGTGCAACAAGCTTGGCTACGTAACTTTACTCGAGGCTCGGACGAGCTAGCAAGTGCTTGGACTATTAGAGAATTAATCTAGAAAATTCTTAAGATAACTAAAAAAAATATATTTACAAAATATCTATGTAAAATATCTAAGCTAGAAACATCTAGGATATATATCTAGAATATTGTATAAAAAAATCTAGTTAAGAATATCTTAGGAAAAATCTAGATTAATAATTCTTCTAGAATAGACTATCTAACTAGAAGAATATGCTAGCTAATGTCACCAACATAACCTACTGTAAATAGGAGCATATACTTGCATGTAAAAACTTAAGCATTATAATAAATCCATTACATCATTATTGACTTTATAATATAAATTCATCAATTACAATTCCATTAAAAACCCACCACATACCTACTCCTCAAATTTCTAACAATTGGTATTAAGAGCCAATTTAATCCAAAGCCTTCATTTTTTATCATCCATCTTCTAACCGTCATATCAAGATTATATTAACTCCACAAAAATAAATTAATAATAATAGAATGGCCTCCTCTACAAACACAAACATTGTGAATCCCCAAGTTAATTGGCTAGCTATATTTAAGGGGGAGAAATTTGATCAATGGAGTATGCAAATGAAATCAATCTTTATCACCCAAGATATTTGGGAAATTATTGAAGATGGCTACGAGAAACCCAAAGATACCAATGAAGAGGCTTCTTGGGATGCCTCAAAGAGAGGCCAATATAAACAAAACATAAAAAGGGATCATTATGCCCTTTCTATAATTTATCGTGGGATAGATGAAACAATACTACCTACGATCATGGCCGCTACAACGGCAAAGGAGGCGTGGAGTATCCTGGAGACAAAATATAGAGGCTCGGAAAAGGTAATACTCTTTAAACTTCAATCTTTGTGGGGTCAATTTGATAGCTTACAAATGACAGATAATGAATCAATTCAATCCTATGTTGATCGAGTCTCAAGTATTGTTAATCAAACTCGATCTAATGGAGACACAATTAAAGATGTTAAAATAATCCGAAAATTACTACGAACTCTTACAAAAAAATTCGATCATATAGTGGCTGCTATAGAAGAGTCTAATAAAGATTTAAGATTGCTCAGAGCTAATGGGCTCTCTATTGGCTCATGAAGAAAGAATGCGTAGATTTGATTAGCAGTCGGTAGAACAAGCCTTTCAGGCTAAATTAAAATTTTCTAATGGAGAAAATAAAAATGTCCATGAAAATAATTTTCAACCAAAAAAGAAAAATTTTAATAACCGTGGTCGGGGAAGAGGAAATTATAAAAACCAAGGAAGCCGAGATAATATTGTGTAAGAAAAATGGCCATAACACAAGAGACTGTCGGTACAAATGCAAAAGATGTACACGACACTCTCATTTTGAAAATGTAACACCCCGTAATTTATCGGGTTTAAAAATAATATAATATATAATAAAATAAAATATAACAATATGAAATAAATAAGTAATATTAAATTATATTATTTTATATAATTAATTATACGCAAAACAGAGTAGGTTAACTTTAACGGTAACGAGTTTTATCGCATGACGTTTTGTTTTGATTGTGATAATAACACCATAATTACTCAATTAATTAGTTATATTTAAAAAAAAAAAAAATAGAAGTGGGAATGTGAAGGGGGGGGCTGCCGGTTGGAGCATGGGAGGAGTTTTTTGTAACTCCTCTCATAATGGTGTAATTAGGAGTGTTAATTGGCCCTTAAACTCTTTATTTAATCCTAAGCATCAATGGTCTTCTTCACATTCCTCACTTTACCTCACACTCTCAAAGAAAATTCAGAAAATTTTTCCCTTTGGTGCTTGGTTTTCGGCAGCCTTAGTAAAAAAAAAAAAAAAATTGTTCAATTCAATCTTCAAATCCAAGGGGTAAGTAAGTTGAGTTGTTAATTATAAATTTTATTTACAAGAAATTCTAGTATGAGATTATATAATATTTCTTTCAATATGATGAAATCCTATGACTTATTAGGAGGATTGAGTATTTTACATAAGTTTTCTTTTATAATCCTTTGATAAAATTAATTTGTTAAAAGGATTAAATCATATCTCTGTTATGCACAATTTTTCCTTGTTTTATATTCTTTAATAAAGTTTATTCAAGGTTTAAAAAAAAAATGTATTTATTTTATGGCTTATATTTCTCTAGCAAGATGTTGGTTTGTTAGAAGAAATTTTAAGTGTATGGGATAAGTATTGTAGGTAGCCATGAGTTTATAAATCCTTTAACAAAATTGATTTGTTTAAAGGATTTGTCCTTATATATGTGTTTGACTCAAAAATGATAATATATGATTCTCTACAAAATTTTAATTTGATAAGAGAATCAAGTATTTAATTTAATTGTCATGGGTTATGAAACTTTAATTGCTTTTGAAGAATCTTGTGGATGAATATATTTTAAATTGTTAGTTTTGTGTTTTTGATGATGGTTTGGATGGTTGATGGGATTTTATGTATTGTTACATGTGTGGAAATATCAAGTGGATGGTGGAATGTGAGACTTGGTTTTATTTGTTTTAATTTAGTAAAAGGTAAATTTGGTTTTGTTAGGTATAATTTGATATGAGGATTTAAAAAAAAAGGGTTAGATAATTTAAATAGAAAAAAAAATATATTTATATATATATATAAATATAATAAAAATAATTTAAGCAGCGGGAATTTTCGGACAGCAGCTGCTGCCTCGGTAGTGGCGCCCCGATCCGAGTATCGGGTGTGTTTCGTTGCGGTTTTATTTAACCGATGCGTTTTTAAAACTCGTAAAACGCTTAAAATAATTAAAAATAGTAATCGAATGCTAGAAATTATGAAATTTGGTACCCAAGATAATTGATGCGTTCCGGACGCAGCGGTGAAGTCGGATTTTTAATTTGAATTTTCTAAACTGTCCAATTTGGCCATAAAAGTTTCTGGTCAGAATAGGTATTTTGGAGCGATCATGAATTGGATGAAAACATTTGAAATTATCAAGTCTTTGTGATATTTTAGTAGTATGGAGTGGATTGTTGTGTAAACCCGTTATTTAAACGTGGTTGTTTTGTGTGTTTGTTAATTAGGACCTCGATTCATAAGAGGGTGAAATTCTTGTCGTGCTTAAACGTCGGTTGGATTTGCTGTGCTTAAAGGTACACGCTTAGACCATACTGTTTACTTGGTTGTGCAAGTGATGTTGTTTTATTCCTAATCAAGGCATTGTAATCACATAAGGATTAGACACCTCAAATAATATGAAATGGTTGTGTGGAAATTGAGAATTTATGGATATGATACCCAATAGGGTTAACAAATAAATTGGAAATTATCAACTATTTTTCCCATGGCATTCAGGGATCTTTATGGTCACCATGGGGGTATGCATACTTAGCCTTTGGCGACCCGAACAGGACGGGCAACGTCTTAGGTAGGTGGTTGCCTTGGGATTAGCTCTCCTAAGTGTATTCCACCAAACAAATGGAAATATGACTTGTACGACCCGCACATGTCGGGCAACGTTACAAGGTTGGAAATAATTGGAAATATGACTTGAACGACCCGCACATGTCGGGCAACGTTACAAGGTTGGAAATAATGAACAATGATTACATATTAGAGCCTTTGCATGCTAGGGTAAACACAATGCTTGTATTCAATCCGTTTTAGTATATGTATGATGTCTCTGACGTGTATTGGTTGTTCTTTGGAACCTGCTACGTGTTATCATACGACGTACAGCAGGTTAAATGCAGGCTGGGGGCTGGAGTGAGGATTCAGCTTAGAACCCATATCTACCAAGTCTAGACTTACTTTGCAATGAGACTAAATAATTCAGTTTATGTAATCGAAATTTATGATGTTCTCCTTTATCACGTACAACTTTTAATTTGTCTAGAGGCCGGTGGGCTCTCGAGTTGTAAGTAAAGACTTCCGCTGATTTGCTTTGTTGTTTGACACTGTTTACCTTGTGGACCATATTCCTTTACCGGTGGAACGTTGACGATCCGAGTAAAGATGGGTTTTTCTTGCGTCCGCTTATGAACCGGAATCAGGTTTTCACATGATTTCTTTCCGGGTCATTAAAACCGGGCTGTTACAGAAAAAGATTGTTATTTCCGGCCAAAAGAAGAGGCCAATTTTATAAAAAATAATAACTCTAATGATCAATTATGTTATACTTATTTAAATGCTCAAGAAGAGCAAAATGACACATGGTACATTGATAGTGGTTGTTCCAACCACATGACTGGAAATAAAAATGTAACACCCCAGAATTTCCGACCCCTTAACGAAACCAAAACCGTAAAGAACGGGAGGAAATTCGGGTGTTACATAAAAGAAAAAGGAAAAGAATTTAGATAAACTTTAATTATTAACTTAATAAGGTGAGTGGAAATTTTGGCAGCATCTGCCTTAAAAACTGTGCGTCTTTGTAGAAAAACAAAAGTTAATTCAGAAACTAATAAAGTAGAGGCACCAACGGCCTATCAAAGCTATGTCACGGCGGAATAATTCGTCGCCGGCTTCTCAAATCAACATGCCAAGCATGGATCGTGGTTCCAGTGTCGACGTTTGCGTTTTAAAAAGACTTAACTCCTCAAAACCATACAGAGTTATAAACTACGCAGCGGAAATACAAATGCACGTGGGAGGACACAAGGCCTCATAACAAAACATATACAATCAAAATTTACCAAAGATAACAAGAGATACAAAATCGAAAGATAGGGGTAATGACACAAGTTATGCTTCGCCCTCATCACTTTCCCGAAATGCAATGCAATGCATAAGAAGCTTCAGTACCTGCTAAGCCAGTCTATAATCCTCCTGCTGCTCGACATTAGACCAAAGGCCAATGCGTCATAGCAGGACAATCATAGAAAGTCATCAACAATCAAACATAAACACAAACACGTACACGTCAGTATCGAGCAACAAGTTATATATATGCAACCAACAATCAATTCAACAAACGAGGGAAGAAAGACACTCCAATGTATAAAAATCTACTCCAACCATTCCTCACTTCTGTGCACTTCTCAATGCCTTCACCATTTTCTATTTCTTCCTTAATTCCACGTATCTTCTTTTGTGACTAGAGGCCACCATATTGGGGTTTGCAAGACCCACATGGCAACACCTCAGCCAAGGGCGGTGACGGCCATGCCGGCGCCCAATGGCAAAGTATGATCATACCCCCGTACAGCGACCATATATAGATGATCCATGCCTCCGGGAACTAAACCAACTGGGGTACCAATCCAGTGGAGTCACAGTAACATCCAACTTAATATCTCATCAATAAGGGACTCATTCCCATTCCATCTCATATAATCCAACATTCTACTCTCGCGATATCAGAACTCAATCTCTACCATCTTTACAACTGATTTTCACTTGTAGCACAAACTTAACAGTATTTAAATAGCAAATCATATTCAACCTAGCTAGTATAATATTATCACGCAAGGAAAATATATTGAAGATGCATGCAAGAATCAGTTACTGCGTGTACTTACCTGCACTGCAAGATGACAAGCCACAAAAATCGCTTCGAAGGGGTTCTTACGCCCCTCTTATGAACCGGGCACCTATACACGTTTAAAGTAAGACTAATAAGCCTACTTCACATCATTTACAAAGCACCGACTCCATACAAGCTACGCTATTAGCCAATTAAGTTTCGATTCAAGCTAATACGCATTCTACGCATACTCATGCAATAAATTCAACCCATGTTCATACATGAACTACGCCATCAATTCCAATCAAACCATAACATTAGATTCTAGTCAGGTTTATATCAAGATATGTTCAAGTGAGAGGGCATAACCATACGCTTGTGCGTGATAGTCAAACTATTCACTAGAAAGTTCAAGAACACGTAATACATGACGTTACACTTAATAACAATCATATCACTTATGATAGCAGTGGTTTATTATTTTTCCAAGGTTTTTAGAGTGAAACGATTAAGAATAAATTAGATTTGTAGCTTGGCGAATCAATAACGATTCGTATAATTTGGGTCAAAGTCACCCAACTTAGCAACACAATTGAACATATCAGTATAGCAATCGAGCTCAAAACTAACCACCTCATCAACGACTATAACCACGATAATACTTTCATTAATGACAATCGCTACCTTAATCCGTCTCAATAATTATTATTATCGTTTACTCTACAACAATAAGTTAGACACTATGCTCATGACTTATTGAAATTACGTATTTACAACATCAATAACAACCCAATAAGGTAGTGGCAATTCTCTACAATTAAATCAATAATAATTAGCAACTCCTACTCCCAAATGGCAACCAAAACCATTCCTATAGTCAATTGTAATCAAACACATTACTAATTGCCACAATAATAACCAATCGACCGAATCTTAAAACAACTTTTAAAGTTGTTTAATCAATCATCACCAAGATATAATATAAAACACACATTATTAGTAATTTCATTTCTAAATCCAAGCCCTAATCGTCTCGTATTCAAAGATAATATTTTTTTAATCACTACACATACTAAGATTCGAAGAAATTAATACAAAAACCAACACACAACCCATAATTTCAATCACACTTCAAACTCTAAGTCATAAACATGTTTAATTCATCAATTAAACTCTTACCCACAAAAAGATTCAATGAAAACAACACAAAAATCAACACCTCACCCATAAACTTCATAAAACTTCAATAGAACTTCAAATAAAACTAGAATTTAATTAGAGAAAAGAGAAAAGATGGCTCACAATGGAGAACTAGAAAAGGGTGAGGGTATTGGTGGTTGTTGCGGCGGTGGAGGGCTGCTGGTGTGCAGCTGGTTGCTGCCGTGGCGGAGGGAAGAGGGCTGTTCAGCAGCTGCGGTTTTGGGGAGAAAATCGCAGCCTTTTGCTGCTAGTTTCTGTTGGTGGTTGCGCAGGTGGTGATAGACCCACGCAGCTGGCCGTGGCTATTGGTGACGGCAGCCTCCACGGCAGAAAAGGGAGGCAAGGTTGGCAGTCGTGGCGGCAGCAGGCGTGGAGCAGATGGTGCTGGTTGCTGCTGATTGCGAGAAGGAACGCAGCCATTGCTGCTGCCGCTTGCGAGGGATACGAAGGCGACTGTCGCTGCTGCTTGAGGCGGCTGCTGGTGCGAGGAGAACGAAGGCGGCTGCCGCTGCTGCTTGAGATGGCTGCTGGTGCGAGGAGGGAAGGCGGCGCACGGGAAGAGAGAGGAAGAAGGAGAGAAAGGAGAGGGAGAAGGGAGGAAGGAGAAGACGGCTTGCTTTGAGCGTTTAGGGTTTTGTGGGTCTTTTATACCCCTTTTTTTTTATTATAATAATAATAATTATTATTATGCTTATTTTATTTATTTTTATCTCGGTTCATTTTGTTGCGAGATCCAACTAAGAGGTTCGCCTTCGCGGCCTCACACATTTTAATAAAATAATCATTTTGATTCGAACTTCTTTATTTAAGAAATCGTAACTATATTTTGATATATATATATAAGTTAACATTTACATTCATGTATGCAAGAAATTTATTAAACTAATTCAGAAATAATTTAATATAATTGTAAAATCTTTAAAATGTATTAAAATATTAAATAATTTCATTATTAAAATCTCGGGGTGTTACAGACTACCCCCCTTAAAAGGAGTTTCGTCCCCGAAACTATCGCGACCAAGGTACTAATTGTGAAAATTTGTATTTCTAATAACTCAAGTAGGCGTCTTAACGATTTTAAGCCTAGGGAATTAACTCAAAGATCGTGACCTTATTGACGCTATTATACTCACTCTATTCAAATGTTCATACATATTTCGTTTCAAGCATTCATAATCATTTAAATTAACTCAACACCCAATCAAAACATGTATATATCACACAATTGACTTAACACAATCAATCAAAAGCATGTAAAAATCACAAAATTGACTCAACACGGTCAATCAAAAGCATGCAAATATCACACCAATTGATTCACACAATCAATCAAAGCATGTAGATATCACATAGATAGGTTCCAACAATCAATCCAAAGCATGTAAGTTTGTAACTGGTTGTTATCATAGAAACAAAAAAAAAATGCGTGAAAATGCAGGAGAAAATGCGTGTAAACGTGCGAAATTCTATCGCATTCTACCCCCCTTAAAACTTAGTTACGACCCCGTAACTCAGTAACCTCGAAACATGTGCAAGGATAGTGTGGTTAGACCATGAAACTCTAATTATTTCATATCTTCGATCTCAATACTACATACCCTAGTATATGGGTCTCAATATGTTCTATTAGTAAGACAACTCTTCTCAATGTTTACAAAAATAACAGATCTAGCAGATGTGGCTTTTAAAAAAAATGTATCACTTGAGTTCGTAATAACACGAAACGTCCTGTTATCTAATGTAATTCTTCAAACGACTTTTTCAATTCTACGTGCCCACCTAAGGTCAACTTTGTGATAATCTTGTAATGTACAGAAGGTTTAACTATTATGATTTGAACCATGAATGGGGGCAAAATATCAAAACAACAAAGTTCTAAAAGTAAAGTGCACGAAGTTGCTCAACACTTAACTCGTATTACAATTAGACCCTATACCTAAGGATTCATGAATCTTACAAAACTGGTTGGTTATCAACTCCCAAATCGAGTCACCACTAACTTTACTTATCCTAACATAATCCTGACCTTTTACTTAACATGAAATGCTCTTTTCACTAATCATATATGATCAAATTATTTTATAACATTCTAGATCATACATCATGACTTGATTAATAGATTAACAACTCGAATTAATAACTCATAACATAATAGATGTTTCAAGTGTATAATCCAATTATATATGCCATATTTTAGCAAGAGACTGTAGTTAATAATCATACATTCACAGCCACGATACTAATACACATATCATAGTTGTTCCATAATAATATCCACTATCCATCATAATATCAAATTCTAATTATGACGATGTGAGGATGATTTAGATTCATGAAGGGTAATGTCAAAGGTTACCAACATTTTCTGGCTATTCACTTACTATGCGACTAGATATGTTGAAAGTATAGAATGTATATCAATTAAGATCACGAACTTATACATGACTAAAGTAATGTATGTTGTACATATATAACGACGGTGCTAATGGTACTAACAGGGTAATAATAATAGTAATGATCAACAAGGATGACATTTTATGTATACATAAAAATATGCACGACGAAAAGTAACTGATGAACACACCTACATCACCGCAATTTTCAATATCAATAGCAAAGTAGTCGTGTATCATACAATTTGATAAAGTTGTGATACCAACACTAATTTCACAATATCTAATCTACACCATAATCACAATAGTACCTCTAACTATAAGACCGTTATCGCAACCATGTGACCGCTACATTAACAATCTTGACACTATAATAAAGTACAACAACACAGCCAACAAAATAACGCAACACTTGAAATTATGCATTACGATTATTCCTATGCAAATAAGTGGAATTCAATCACCCTTCGACCTAAGATGCGAAACATAAAACTAAAAACTATAACATAATCGTTTGTATTGAAACACATCAAAATTTCAAAACTTTTTCATCAAATTCTTATTACGACCCAATGATTTAGTACCATCAAATTAAAACTCTTCTTAACACAAGTGTGAATATTATTTAACTCTCTTTATCGCATAATAATGATTGCGTATAATAATCGTTTTAAGACTTAATCCATTATCTCGATTCATCTCTCAATTTATAATTATTCACATACTCTTTGTCGTTTCTTCAATGTTTAGGTTTAAAACACCTCTTGACTTTTATTGGGACCACATTATCTTTAGTAACTCTCCAACTTAATTTACCACGTATCACATCAATCATTATTAAAACAATAACTTGCGTAAAGTTAGCTTCATTTAGAATCTCATCTAAGTCTTATTATTTCAATACACTGGCAAGACTATTAAATTGGTTATCGATGAGATACTCTAAAATACTTAAAACATTTAACTGTATCTTACGTACACAAGGACGCTTAATCCACCTCATCATCGGGTTATTCTATCCTTATGTCTTATAACTGCCCAGAAGGCCATGAGAATACAAATTGTAGTATCATTGATTCTTTTTTTTTTTTTTAATTTCAAATATCATTATCCAGCTATGTTTTAAAGCCGTCACGATTCTTCTTTGCAGTATCATCTGATTAAAATATTCATCACTCTATATAAGCATTTAATAAGACAAAATGTCTTAACTCAATAGTGCTCCCTCGAATCAATCTTTAGGCCCTTAACATGCAAATTTGTTTACGATGATTATTCTTTAACTATCCACTTTAATACAAAGCTATTGGCTTATGTATGAATGATATATCATGTCTCAACGAAATACAAAACACAAAGGACTTATGAATGATATTTTTCTTCTTTAATACTCAAACTCATATGTCTTCAAGAAAAAAAAAAATCACCCTTATTTTATCCAAAGAACCACTTTAAATTTTTTTTTTTTTTTTTTTTTTTTACAACAAATAGTGATTTAAAGGTTGTTATCACTCGGCAAACATGAAATACTATATTCATTATGATGAGAGTTGGATGCTTACAAAAATCAAAATCAATGACAGGGGACCCTTATTGTATATAATTCATCAAAATATATATAAAGTGATTAATAAAGCTAATATGTTGGCTATCGTTTTCACTCTCAATTGATTCTCAAGATCTCATTACAAGCATAAGATGTTGGGTTTAGAACTAACAAATATATATTACATTAACCAATTTAAGGCATCAGTATCAATCACCGCATCAGAGTGAAAACGTTTAATGGTAGACACGATTATACCACACTAAAACTCAACACCAACGTTGCTATAGCTAATTACACGGGTCAAGAGCCTCAACCTAGTAAGAATTATAACTTCAAATGAAAATATTAAGGCAATTCTAGTTTGAACAACAATACTAATGTGATAATTTAGTTCAACTGATATAGCATTATCTTTAAACACTTAGAGATGTTGAAAACAATCTCTGACTTCGACTCATCACTATATGAAGAATATTTCAATAATACTCTTATAGATCATGGTTCGAAATTGGGGGTTGAATTCTCAAACTATAGACTCTTAACATGCTCTTAAAATTCTTCTTAATATTTAGGTTTTAACGCATCTATACTTTAACTATGACCGCATTATCATCATCAACTGGTGAATAAAACTTTATTTACAAGGTATCACATACAGACCCCTTTCTTTCATTTACTGTATATCGAATTCTTATTACACTTTAGCTCTTATCCTTATTTTAGTTCAAACTACTTACGATCATACTTGCACAGTCATTAAACATATTCAAGAGAATTATAATCACCACTTCTATGTTATGATGAACGAATGCACTTGACAAAGGGGATGCTCAAGCAGATAAATAAACAGTGGGTTCATGTATAGGATCAATATCAAAGCTCGTAAGCTTCATGAAAACAATTAACATGAACAAATATTCAGACACATAAGACTAAATTTCATATAATCATCACAAGCAAGAGAGAAAGTTCCCGATGCAACCATCTTCTCTAGAATTTTATCATTCATACTTCATATCTCCATAATGACTACTTATAATACAACTCAACTTGAACCAAATACTCCAAAAACTTCATTATTTCTTGATAATGCATAATTCAATTGTACTGATTTGTTAAGTCATGTCATCATTCAAACCACCATAATAATTATTATTTATAATAACACATATGAGAATGAGTCTCATAACAAGTTAAACAAACTATATATTGATCTATGCACGTGCAATGGCAATCATTATGCATTATGTAATATATGCACCTATCCCATGTCTACCCAACTCTCACGAATAACTTCTAACTTCAAGAAATTTCTCAACAAATTGGAGGACACAAAACGTCGAAAATAGGGACCACTGGCTCTGGTAACCACCTGTAACACCCCAGAATTTCCGACCCCTTAACGAAACCAAAACTGTAAAGAACGGGAGGAAATTCGGGTGTTACATAAAAGAAAAAGGAAAAGAATTTAGATAAACTTTAATTATTAACTTAATAAGGTGAGTGGAAATTTTGGCAGCATCTGCCTTAAAAACTGTGCGTCTTTGTAGAAAAACAAAAGTTAATTCAGAAACTAATAAAGTAGAGGCACCAACGGCCTATCAAAGCTATGTCACGGCGGAATAATTCGTCGCCGGCTTCTCAAATCAACATGCCAAGCATGGATCGTGGTTCCAGTGTCGACGTTTGCGTTTTAAAAAGACTTAACTCCTCAAAACCATACAGAGTTATAAACTACGCAGCGGAAATACAAATGCACGTGGGAGGACACAAGGCCTCATAACAAAACATATACAATCAAAATTTACCAAAGATAACAAGAGATACAAAATCGAAAGATAGGGGTAATGACACAAGTTATGCTTCGCCCTCATCACTTTCCCGAAATGCAACGCAATGCATAAGAAGCTTCAGTACCTGCTAAGCCAGTCTATAATCCTCCTGCTGCTCGACATTAGACCAAAGGCCAATGCGTCATAGCAGGACAATCATAGAAAGTCATCAACAATCAAACATAAACACAAACACGTACACGTCAGTATCGAGAAACAAGTTATATATATGCAACCAACAATCAATTCAACAAACGAGGGAAGAAAGACACTCCAATGTATAAAAATCTACTCCAACCATTCCTCACTTCTGTGCACTTCTCAATGCCTTCACCATTTTCTATTTCTTCCTTAATTCCACGTATCTTCTTTTGTGACTAGAGGCCACCATATTGGGGTTTGCAAGACCCACATGGCAACACCTCAGCTAAGGGCGGTGACGGCCATGCCGGCGCCCAATGGCAAAGTATGATCATACCCCCGTACAGCGACCATATATAGATGATCCATGCCTCCGGGAACTAAACCAACTGGGGTACCAATCCAGTGGAATCACAGTAACATCCAACTTAATATCTCATCAATAAGGGACTCATTCCCATTCCATCTCATATAATCCAACATTCTACTCTCGCGATATCAGAACTCAATCTCTACCATCTTTATAACTGATTTTCACTTGTAGCACAAACTTAACAGTATTTAAATAGCAAATCATATTCAACCTAGCTCGTATAATATTATCACGCAAGGAAAATATATTGAAGATGCATGCAAGAATCAGTTACTGCGTGTACTTACCTGCAAGATGACAAGCCACAAAAATCGCTTCGAAGGGGTTCTTACGCCCCTCTTATGAACCGGGCACCTATACACGTTTAAAGTAAGACTAATAAGCCTACTTCACATCATTTACGAAGCACCGACTCCATACAAGCTACGCTATTAGCCAATTAAGCTTCGATTCAAGCTAATACGCATTCTACGCATACTCATGCAATAAATTCAACCCATGTTCATACATGAACTACGCCATCAATTCCAATCAAACCATAACATTAGATTCTAGTCAGGTTTATATCAAGATATGTTCAAGTGAGAGGGCATAACCATACGCATGTGCGTGATAGTCAAACTATTCACTAGAAAGTTCAAGAACACGTAATACATGACGTTACACTTAATAACAATCATATCACCTATGATAGCAGTGGTTTATTATTTTTCCAAGGTTTTTAGAGTGAAACGATTAAGAATAAATTAGATTTGTAGCTTGGCGAATCAATAACGATTCGTATAATTTGGGTCAAAGTCACCCAACTTAGCAACACAATTGAACATATCAGTATAGCAACCGAGCTCAAAACTAACCACCTCATCAACGACTATAACCACGATAATACTTTCATTAATGACAATCGCTACCTTAATCCGTCTCAGTAATTATTATTATCGTTTACTCTACAACAATAAGTTAGACACTATGCTCATGACTTATTGAAATTACGTATTTACAACATCAATAACAACCCAATAAGGTAGTGGCAATTCTCTACAATTAAATCAATAACAATTAGCAACTCCTACTCCCAAATGGCAACCAAAACCATTCCTATAGTCAATTGTAATCAAACACATTACTAATTGCCACAATAATAACCAATCGACCGAATCTTAAAACAACTTTTAAAGTTGTTTAATCAATCATCACCAAGATATAATATAAAACACACATTATTAGTAATTTCATTTCTAAATCCAAGCCCTAATCGTCTCGTGTTCAAAGATAACATTTTTTTTAATCACTACACATACTAAGATTCGAAGAAATTAATACAAAAACCAACACACAACCCATAATTTCAATCACACTTCAAACTCTAAGTCATAAACATGTTTAATTCATCAATTAAACTCTTACCCACAAAAAGATTCAATGAAAACAACACAAAAATCAACACCTCACCGATAAACTTCATAAAACTTCAATAGAACTTCAAATAAAACTAGAATTTAATTAGAGAAAAGAGAAAAGATGGCTCACAATGGAGAACTAGAAAAGGGTGAGGGTATTGGTGGTTGTTGCGGCGGTGGAGGGCTGCTGGTGTGCAGCTGGTTGCTGCCGTGGCGGAGGGAAGAGGGCTGTTCAGCAGCTGCGGTTTTGGGGAGAAAATCGCAGCCTTTTGCTGCTAGTTTCTGTTGGTGGTTGCGCAGGTGGTGATAGACCCACGCAGCTGGCCGTGGCTATTGGTGACGGCAGCCTCCACGGCAGAAAAGGGAGGCAAGGTTGGCAGTCGTGGCGGCAGCAGGCGTGGAGCAGATGGTGCTGGTTGCTGCTGATTGCGAGAAGGAACGCAGCCATTGCTGCTGCCGCTTGCGAGGGATACGAAGGCGACTGTCGCTGCTGCTTGAGGCGGCTGCTGGTGCGAGGAGAACGAAGGCGGCTGCCGCTGCTGCTTGAGATGGCTGCTGGTGCGAGGAGGGAAGGCGGCGCACGGCAAGAGAGAGGAAGAAGGAGAGAAAGGAGAGGGAGAAGGGAGGAAGGAGAAGACGGCTTGCTTTGAGCGTTTAGGGTTTTGTGGGTCTTTTATACCCCTTTTTTTTTATTATAATAATAATTATTATTATTATGCTTATTTTATTTATTTTTATCTCGGTTCATTTTGTTGCGAGATCCAACTAAGAGGTTCGCCTTCGCGGCCTCACACATTTTAATAAAATAATCATTTTGATTCGAACTTCTTTATTTAAGAAATCGTAACTATATTTTGATATATATATAAGTTAACATTTACATTCATGTATGCAAGAAATTTATTAAACTAATTCAGAAATAATTTAATATAATTGTAAAATCTTTAAAATGTATTAAAATATTAAATAATTTCATTATTAAAATCTCGGGGTGTTATAAAAAATTTCTTTCACTCTTGATGAAAATATAAAATCACAAATAACACTTGGTGATGGGAGTAATCAGGAAGTTTCCGAAAAGGGAACAATTGCTGTTAAAACAAAAAATGGTTCCTCTAAATTCATCCCTGACGTCTTTTATGTCCCTGGGCTAGCACAAAATTTGTTAAGTGTGGATCAGTTAGTCCAAAAAGGCTATATGGTAAAATTTGATAATAATCAATGCCACATATATGATAAAAAAAAGGGGCAATTAATTACTACCACTAAAATGGCTCCAAATAAAATTTTTCCACTTAAAATGCAATTGGAGTCTAATACTGCCCTAAGTACAATGGTGAATGAATCCACATTGTGGCATTTGAAATTCGGACATTTAAATTTTGACAGTTTAAAACTGTTAAAAAATAGAGAAATGGTGATTGGGCTACCACCAATCACTAAAGAAAAGAAAATTTATGAGGGTTGTATCTATGGCAAAATGCATAAATCACCATTCCCAACCTCATCTTGGAGGGCTAGAGCTCCATTAGAGCTTATCCATGCTGATATATGGGGTCCTACCAGGAATCCGTCTCTTGGCGGAAAAAGATACTTTCTGTTGATTGTTGATGATTTTTCACGCATGATGTGGGTATATTTCTTGGAGAAAAAATCAGAAGCATTATCCCACTTCATGCAATTTAAAGCCCTCACAGAAAAACAAAGTGGGCATTCAATAAAGGTTCTAAGAACCGATCGTGGGGGAGAATTCACAAGCAATGAATTCAACAAATTCTGTAAACAACACGGCATAAAAAAGAAGCTCACAGTCAGATGCACACCACAACAAAATGGTGTTGCAGAAAGGAGAAACAGGACAATTGCTGAAATGGCTCGGAGTATGATGCAAGGAAAAAATCTGCCTAAACATTTTTGGGCAGAAGCTGTCCACACAGCTATTTACATACTTAACAGGTCTCCCACAAAAGCAATAAGAAGCATGACGCCGTATGAAGCTTCGCACAAAAGAAAGCCAAGGGTTGAGCACCTCAAAGTTTTCGGGTGCATTGCATATGCCCACGTCCCGAAGGAAAATCGGGATAAGCTAGACGAAAAAGTAGAAAAATGTATCTTTATTGGATACAGTGACGAGTCTAAAAGATATCGTCTCTATCAGCCCGAATCCAAGGAGTTGATCATCTCCAGAGATGTCATATTCAATGAAAAAACACAGTGGCAATGGAACAAGAGCAATCCAGAAGTTCACAATCTAGAAGTTCCAGTGACAGTCATTCCACCTCCAAGCCCAAACTAAGGCGAAGGCCCAAGCAGGCTAAGATCAACACCAAACAGCCCAAGATCACCACCAAGCAGCCCTAGATCACCATCAAGCTCAAGTCCAACCCCAGAATCAAGTCCAACACAAGAAGTTCGACGATCACAAAGACCCAGACGTCCTCCGGCCTACTTGGATAAATATCAGTGTAATCATGCTATCATGGCTCTCATTGCCAGCGAACCACAAGGCTTCCAAGAGGCGACACAAGAAGAGGAATAGATAGACGCCATGAATGAAGAAATCAAGATGATCGAGAAAAATCGCACATGGGAACTTGTTGACAAGCCTCGAGACAAAGAAATAATAAGCATCAAATGGGTCTATAAGATCAAATACAATGAAGATGGCTCCATTCAAAAATACAAGGCTCGCCTAGTTGCAAAAGGCTATTCACAACAACCCGGAGTTGATTTCAACGAGACATATGCTCCAGTTGTTCGAATGGAGACGATCAGGTCAGTCCTTACACTCGCAGCTCAACTTAAATTACAAGTTTTTCAATTAGATGTCAAATCTGCTTTTCTTAATGGCAAGTTAAAAGAAGAAGTATATGTTGAGCAACCGCAAGGATATGTAATCGAAGGCAAGGAAGAAAAGGTGTATCGCCTTCAAAACGCCCTCTATGGGCTCAAGTAGGCTCCTCGTGCATGGAATAGCAATATTGATGGCTATCTTATTCAAAATAGGTTTACAAAAAGCCCAAGTGAGCCATCACTTTACATCAAGACACAAGAGTCACATGATTTTCTCATCTTGTGCCTTTATGTAGATGATCTCAGTGTTCAAGAATTTTCATATTAAGGGAGAGTATTATAGAATTAATTTAGAAAATTCTTAAGATAACAAGAAAAAATATGTATACAAAATATTTATGTAAAATATCTAAGCTGGAAACATCTAGGATATATATATATATAGAATATTGTATAAAAAATTCTAGTTAAGAATATCTTAGGAAAAATCTAGATTAATAATTCTTCTAGAATAGACTACCTAACTAGAAGAATATGCTAGCTAATGTCACCAACATAACCTACTATAAATAGGAGCATATACTTGCATGTAAAAACTTAAGCATTACAATAAATCCATTGCATCATTATTGACTCCATAATACAAACTCATCAATTACAATTCCACTAAAAACCCACCACATACCTACTCCTCAAATTTCTAACAT
This sequence comes from Amaranthus tricolor, assembly GCF_026212465.1. Lineage (NCBI taxonomy): Eukaryota > Viridiplantae > Streptophyta > Magnoliopsida > Caryophyllales > Amaranthaceae > Amaranthus > Amaranthus tricolor. Next base: position 5,022,684 of record NC_080062.1, on the reverse strand, counting down.
GAACGAGCCAAGATGTTGAAGCAACAAAGTGAGACCTTGGTTTACAAATGAAGCACAAGGTTAATGTTATAATCTAACTAAGTGTAGAAATTAAAAGCTAAGGTGCGGTTAAGGTTATATATTATAGCTTGGTCGTGAAAAACAATAATATCATGTAATAATAAGATATACTAATTCTTGACTATATAAAACACATCAATGAATTGTTTAATAAATATGGCTAGTCCAGATTCACGCTCTTCTCCGATCCATAATTTTTGTTATGTAAACATCCCGTGTTCAAAGATTTCAGACTAGTCTACAAATAGGATGAATTACTATTAAAGTATATGTTGTCATCTCATCATATGAAAGTTTTCAAGTTAATAACTTAAATGATATAAACAAAAACTTTATAATAGCACATAAGTAATAACATAATTTGTTACAACCTATAAAAACTTCTTAAAGTATAATATATATCATTTTTAGTCATATAATCTTTTTAAAGGAAATTTGATTAAGAAGTTATTACTTTATATAAAAACTAACTAGTTGTTGTAAGTAATTTAGTATAACGTTATCGAAAAGAAATTAATTAAATATTAGGAGTTTTTATCTTTTCACTCTTTAAAAGATTACTAATTACTTCCAAAACCATCAAAATTAACTTTAATTCTAACTTAAAAATACAGAGCAAATAACAAAGAAATAAATATTCCCTCTGTTTTATTGGATTTGTATCATTTTCCATTTTGATATGTCCCACTTAATTTGCATCATTTTTATTTTTGAACAATGGCTCATCACTTTCTATTAATCTCATCCATAATAATTTCATCCACACAATTCATTTTCTCTCTTTGCTTAATACCAATTTTTTACTCAATTTCTCTTTAATGCAAAAAAAAAAACAGAGTAATAGAAAAGAAAAAAGTGAATATAATTTGAATTTACTCAAATCTCTTTCACCAAATTAAAATATCATTTGTCAAATTTTAAATCGTTGAATCTTCTTGAAATTTATACATCTTGTTCGACACATACGATCTAAGACTAGTGATGTACAAAATACAAATGAGAAAAATAACCCATAAATAAAAATAAAAATGACGTAAATATAAAACTTATTTTCTTGTAATTTTTGGATAGGATACGATGCATGCAGTTATTAGTAACTTGATTTTTTGGGTTTGATAATATTTGTTTTTCTTTATCACTCTAGCATATGCATTTGCAATTGTAAATAACTATTTTTGTAAGAGACTGTCTATCACTAAAATGATTTTAAATAAGAAGCTTATTTTTTAAAAATTATTAGACAATGAGAGTTAAAAATTATTAGACAATGAGATTATCTTAAAATAAGGAGCCCATACGCTAATAATTATTAGACTATTACTTGGACAATTTAATTTATATATGGGAAATATCTCATGGTGAGACCATTTCATACAATCATTTATATTGTAAAGGTAGCAAATTTGATCAATTTTTAAGAAAAGAAATTTTAATTTGGACCACTTGTAAAATATTGTTATCAACTAGGTCATGACTTTGTCTTAACAGAATAATTTTGTAACTTAATTATAATACCTAATTCTGACATTAAATTGACGTATTATTAGTTTATTACATTAATATATAGATTATATGTATACTTATAATAATATATTGTATTCTCGTTTAATGGTAACACATACCAACAGTTTTATGCTTTGTATGCATTAATTTGTGTAGTTGGCAAATAGTTTTTAATTGTTTTTTTTTTTTTACTTTTTGACTTTTGGGGTGATCATATAGAGGATTTTTTTCGTAAATGTTTATCTTAAAATTAACTTTTAAACCAAAATCAAAAAGTTACATGGAATTATTTTTTATTGGCATTTGGATTTTTATTCATTTTTCTCTAATAAACAGCAACATCCAACAATATTGTCATAAAAATTGAATTAAACAACTTGCTTAAATAAGTAGCCTATCCATTAATACTTCCGCTTAGTCAAACAAGCCAACAACTACAACAATTACATTCATTTTCCAAATAGACCCTTAGTTAGTACTTCATTCGTCCAACATATTCAGCATTATTGCTACTTGGACTCGTCCACTTATTTTGCATCACTTTATTTTTGAATAAGTATTTTATTTAATCTCATTTATACATTTTAATTCTCTTTTATTTTCATCCATACAATTAAACTCTCTTTATAAATTATCAAATATATTTTTTTTTCTTAAAAACGGATCATTTTTCGTTAATATTGATTCAAATTAAAAGGACGGAGTAGTAGTATTTTTGACTTTTGACTTTCAAACAACCTTAAAATGGGGATGGATCTTATGGTTCAACCCTTCTTCAAGTGAATAAGATTAAGGGGTTTGGCCAATAGTTAAGAAATCGTCTCATACAAAAATTCATAAAAGTTGTGTATATTTTGAATAATTTAGTATTATTTTAATTTAAATTATTTTATGAAACTATCTAATTCTATTTAAAATTATCTTATTTAAATGAGAATTTATATCATATAATTTTCAACTAATTTTTTTTAATAAAAAATTAAAAAGTAAACGCCAAATGAACAATTCCCAAATAATTGTTATTTACTCAAGCCTAAGAAAAGGAATAGTTACCCACTTAATAATTGTTTGTTGTTAACAACACCAAACAATGCCTTTCCTTAATTTCGAATGAAAGAATCTTATTTTAAAAATTATTTTATTTGAATGCTTATTTTTATTTTCTTTTTCTTTAAAAACCTCAGTTTTTTGATTTTTTTTTTTTCCTAGGAGGGGGAGTAGGAAAAGGCAGTTGGGTAGCTATTGGGCCAAAAAGAATATGGACCGTGGATATGACAAGTTCACTCTAATCTAATGACTTCGAGCTAGATATGGTAAATTTGAAAGATTGAATTAGATAAGCTCTTTCATATTAAAAAAAAGTTTCCCTACGAAAAATTTTAATTTCTAAAATAAGTGTCTTTATGTCAAAATCTAAAGTTAGATTTGTTCGCTGTTAGTAACAACGAATAAGAGAAAAAGAAATTATTTTGAGATAATGTCATAACAGTTGAAGAGACAAAAAAATAACAAATAGTTTGTTCGTTGTTACTAACATCGAACAAAACTGACCTTAGACTCGTAAATAAAAACGCATATTTTGAGAATTAAAATTTTTTGACGTATATTTTAAGAGTTATTTTATAAAAAAAAAGCTTATTTTAAACGATCTTTCTGCTAAATGTGACCTGAAAATTGGATTGAATGTGATTCAATGACACCCAACCAATTCTATCTTTTTTTAATAAAATTTGGTGAATTTTCACAAATTTTGTAAGATAATTTCATCATGACATAAGTTTAAATTGAGATAGTCCAATTAAATTTAAAACATCCACTTTCATATCCAAAATGTTCACTATGAATTATTCAATAACATATCATTTTACATGTAAAAATTAACACTTTAATCTTTGAATATAACTAATTATTAGAATTTGGGTTCCTTGTTTGAATCCATTTTATCTTATAACGGTCGCATACAAGAGTTGCTCGTTAATTTTTATTAGTTAAGTCAATATACCACAACTATAACCTAAAATGTTTTTTTTAACCCATTATAATAATCAAAACTAATATTTATATATTAACAAAAGAAACATAACATTTCAAAACTATTTTAAAGTGATAAAAATAAAATAACGATTAATTTTGGAAAAACTAACATTTTGCTCGTCCGTGGTAAACAATCTAATATATACTTTTTTTTATTAATTATTTAAGTTTTAAACAACACTCCAAGGAAATCACGTCCTTTGACAAAAGACGAAATAGTTGAAATGATGGTAGAGTAATAAGTTTAGATTTTTGACTTATATATATATATATATATATATATATATATATATATATATATATATATATATATATATATATATATATATGCTTATTAAAATTCTTCTTCAATTGATGATTGGTGATGATTGGTGAGTATATGGTGATTTCAATAGTGTATATATGGTGATGATTATAATGCATTGGAATATATAAATAAAACGAAAAAACCCAAAAAAAATACAACTATATGTTGCGGTTCTAGGATAATCGCAACATATAGTGTGCTTTCTTTTATAAAAAAAAGGGAACTATATATATATGCTTATTAAAATTCTTCTTCAATTGATGATTGGTGATGATTGGTGAGTATATGGTGATTTCAATGTGTATATATGGTGATGATTATAATGCATTGGAATATATAAATAAAACGAAAAAACCCAAAAAAAAAAATACAACTATATGTTACGGTTCTAGGATAATCACAACATATAGTGTGCTTTCTTTTATAAAAAAAAGGGAACTATATGCTGCGGTTCCACTTGTTAATGGGCATCTGTTGTTAGTACAAGTGTTTGGGGTTAAAACCGCAACATATAATGGCCCTAAAACCGCAACAAATGATGTATTTTTCACTAGTGTCACCTTTAGATTTTTTTCTAATAATCCAACTGTAACACCCCTGAATTTCCGACCCCTTGTACGAAACGAAAACCGTAAAGGACGGAAGGAAATTCGGGTGTTACATTGAAATAAAATAAATAAAATAATAATAAACTTTTAACATGTCAGTGGAAATTTCGGCAGCATCTGCCCTAAAGCTGTACGCTTTGTAGAAAAACAAAAGTTATTTAGAATCTAATAAAGTAAAGGCTTCAACGGCCTATCAAAACTATATCACGGCGGAATGATTCATCGCCAGCTTCTCATGTCAAGCATGGATCGTGGTTCCAATGTAAACGCTTGAGTTTCAAATGACAAAACTTTTAAACTAAAACATACAAACCAGAAAATTATGCAGCGAAAATAAACTTATACAAATGGAGGTCGCATGCCTCTCAAAACATATACAACCCAGCAAAACATAAAACTTTGGGGTTAAAACCCATGAAAACATTATTATAAACATAGGTTATTGCGTGCGCGATCCCCTATATGCAATGCACGAGAGACTCCATAACATGTTTAAGTCTATTTATGATCTCCCTGCTGCTCAACGTAAAACGGAAATATCAATTGTGTCATCACAGGGCCATCATAGAAAGAGCCATTTCAAACAAATCAAACATGTACACGTCAGAAATTAACATCATATCATAGTAAGACATAATTAGTATCAGTATAGTGTGTTATAATATGAGGGTGATTCCACAACACTCCAGGTGCTGATCATAACCACTAAACATCAATTCCTACTTCTCACTGTCATTTCCATCTTCTTCACTTCTTTTCGACTTCTAACTTCTTAGTATCACTTGAACCAAGAGCTTAACCACTTTCAAATATCTATCTATATATGTGACTAGAGGACACCATATTGGAGTTTCCAAGACCCACATGGCAACACCTCAACCAAGGGCAGTGACGGGCTATACCGGCGCCCAATGGTAAAGCATGATCACACCCCCGTCACCGCCCTTGGTTGAGGTGTTGCCATGTGGGTCTTGCAAACCCCAATATGGTGGCCTCTAGTCACATACGTTTAGGTATTGTGGCTCCACTGGTTTGATACCCCAGTGGGTTTAGTTCCCGGAGGTAGGACGGTCGGAAATTCAAGGGTGTTACACCAACATTTGCCCTTAGTTCGCCGTGAATAATCCAACTTTTTTCTTACTTCGCTAGTAACATACTTTATTATTACCTATTATTAGTATTATGGTATGTTGTGGGCAAATACACGACAAATTTTAGATTATGAAAAAATAATAATCCAAAAGTGAGATTATTTATATTGAATGTGAAAGATTGGATTATTAATGTTAATTTTTTTCATATATTTTTAGATTATAAAGTAAGCCGAGAAAAATAGAAAATTACATGAGATCAATCTCAAAACTGGTACAGAGACTCAGACTCAATAATTTTTTCACATGTTGATATTGGATTAATTCAACCGATTAAAACACAAATTCTTGTATGAGATAATTTTCTTGTGAGACGCTTTTAATATGTGGGGTTAATAGCCTAACTAACTTAATTATTATATTAGCTTATGGACTCATTTGAAGGAAAAATTGAAAAGAATAAGCTTATTATAAAAAATTCTCAAAATAAGCTTCAGAAAATTCTAATTCTCAAATTAGCGTATTCGTGTCCGAACCTAAATTCAGGTAGGAGTAAACAACGAACATATCTCACCTCAGCTTTGACATGAAGATACTAATTTTGAGAATTAAATTTTCTCGAAGCTTATTTTGGGTTTTTTTTTATAATAAGTTTATTTTATTGATAATTTCATTTTGAAGTTGTCTCACTAAAAAACAACCTCTCACAATTATAACTCGATTAGATTGATCGATTTGACAATGGTAGTAGCACGAAGATACCCGAATATCCAACTGCTTAAAACCAGAAAATCAAAATGAAAATTAAAATATAAATCAAATAGATAAACAACAGAATACAAATACATAGACAAACCCCCAAAAACAAAACCAAAACAACCAATGAGATAACGTAAAGTAGATAATGATATATAAAACTCATTTTCCACCTTCAAATATTTCTCCCTCTCCAAAATTTCCTTCTCTTCAACGGTATATACTTCCAGCATCTCCCCAATTATCCCTCCTTTTTAAGCATCTTCCATTTTCGACCTCCATTACTTCTCTCTCTACTTCCCTCTTCTTTCTCTTCAACAATGGCGGCAACTGCACATTCTTCGCTTCAACATAGTCATGGTTCCGCTTCTTCTAGTAATAATCGAATTTCTCTTTCTTCTTTTACTTTTACTGATTATACTTCTACTTTTCTTCATTTTCGGAAACATCTCGTTTCTCTTTCCTCTTTGAATTCGATATCGTGTTCGAATTCGAATTCGAATTCGCAAATTACGCGTGTTTCTACGGCGCCGGTGGAGTTTGCATCACCAGCTCCGGAATTTGATTTTTATAAGGAAATTGCTAGGCTTAGAAGTTTGAAATTGAAGTTATCGAAAGCGGAAAGTGTGAAGTTGAAGAACCGAATTATTGATAGAGATTCGCGAGTTAAGCGATTCTTTAATTCGAGTAAAAATGAGTTTTCTAGGGTTTTGGAATCGGTGGAATTGGATGAGTTTGAGATGTATTTGATAAAATGTGTAGTTGCGGTCAGGCAAGAGCATGTAATTAGCTACGGAGTAGAGGACGAGGGAAGTAATAGTAGTAGGAGTTCGTTAAAGAGTGCGTTGTTTTCGTTGGCGGAGATGATTGAGAGCTGGGATATGGCAAGTGCTGGTTCAGGGAATGCTAAGATAGGGATGAGTAAGTTAATGGAGGACGAAGTTAAAGCTTTGAAGAAGTTACTCAAGACTTTGGCTGAACTGGAAATGTTTTATAATTGCATTGGTGGAATTATTGGGTAAGATTATCTTTTGGAAATATTTTCTATTTAAAATTGTTGTTGCTGCTTTCACCCGGGCGGAATCAGAAAATTATTTTAATAGGGACCAAAAGATTTTTTTTTACAAGAAATAACCAAATGAAAATTTGGACCTATTTATTAAAAAATTGTACAGTTTTCATATTCAATTTTAAAAGATTCCAAAGTTTAGGGGGTTAGGGGTGCCAAGGTTTCGGCCTGGCCCTCAATGTTCCGATCCTGAGCTTGCATCTTTTTTAGACACCAATCATGCATTATTTAACATTTTTATAAGGTATGTTAAGCAATTGCTAGCTATGGTTGTGGTTATAGTGATTAATATTGATATAATAATTTAAATAATTGACTACCATTTTTGGTCGCTGTGTCGTAGTGAAACACTGAAATCGAATGCTTTTGCATATCTTAACGCACCAAAACTCATAAGTAAATTACGCATTATTTTGTGTAGGAGAATGTGAAATGAATGCTAATTTCAGCTACGTTTGATTTATTAGACTTTAGAACCGATATATTAGAACTTATCTGAAGCAAACTTAATAGGATTTAAGTGGGAAGAATTAACACACCATGAACCAGAGAAAACTTATTGAAGTCGAAAATAAGTTAGGAAAAGTTCTCTGGTTATAGGAGGGCTAACGAGGATGTGCTAGGAATGGGAGATCCTTTTCTGGGGATTTTGCTGTGGCATCATCTAAGGATTGCTGTAGATTGATAATTTAGTTCATGAGAGTTTAATGAGCTGATAATTAAGTGGATGTAAGGCGTTGCAATCCGAAAATATAAACACTAGCATGTGAATGGGTGCTATAGGAAGATTCCCAATGTATGCTTATACGGTTATACTTAAGTTGTAGACAATGTACTGCAATATGTTGTATGCAAGGCCTTATCTATGGTGTATGCTTGAGTCATAGAAGACACTCTTTGACTTGTAAACTCCATGTGGATGGGTGATCTAGGAAGAGTTCCAATGAATGCTTAAACTTGAGCCGTAGGAAACCTACTGCAGTAAGCTGTAATATGCGTTGGCCTTATCTATGGTGTATGCTGGAGTCTCAAACAACAGTCTTCCACTTGTAGACCCCTCATGGTTTACATGGATTATGTACGTTAGTCTTTGTTAGGTCATTTCTTGTATCATTATTAAGATCAGTCTTTTTGTTGGTGATTATACGTTAAAAGTAATAAAAAGATTTAAAACCCTATTTGGGGATCTTCTGGTGATCAATTACATTATAATGTCAGCATGCTATTCCCCTGCGAGTCCTGCCTGTATTCATCAGTAATGTTTGGCAGGTACCAGATAACAGTGCTAGAGCTTCTGGCTGAGTCAGTTCATGGGCAAAACATGAATAGCTCTCAGCACATGAAGGAGTCAATGAAATGCCAATTTGTGGAAATCCATGCCCCTGAGGGTATTGACCTTTCTAAAAATGCAGAGTATGCATCACAAGCAGCTATATGGGGAATTGAGGTTTGTGTTTTACTGATTCTTTCTCCTTTCTATTAAAAGTTGTAATTTGAAATCATTTTAGGGAATTTATCACTTGATGAATTTCAGGGTTTACCATACCTTGGTGAAATTTATCCTCTGGGTGGCTCTGCAGATAGGCTTGGTTTTGTTGATCCTGACACAGGTGAATGTCTTCCTGCGGCTATGCTCCCCTATTGTGGACGAACTTTGCTGGAAGGACTCATCAGGGACCTCCAGGTATCAGCTCTGTCATACATTAGAGATTCTGTTTTCATATTACTTTGCGGCTTTGCCATCATGTGGTTCGGCATATTCTTGGTTAGAAATCTCTATAGTGATTCACTTTATGTAACACCCCAAAATTTCCGACCCCTTAACGAAACCAAAACCGTAAAGGACGGAAGGAAATTCAGGTGTTACATAAAAGAAAAAGGAAGAGAATTTAAATAAACGTTAAATATTAACTTTAAAAAGGTGAGAGGAAATTTTGGCAGCATCTGCCTTAAAACTGTGCGCCTTTGTAGAAAAACAAAAGTTATTTAGAAGCTAATAAAGTAAAGGCACCAACGGCCTATCAAAACTATGTCACGGCGGAATGATTCGTCGCCGGCTTCTCAAATCAGCATGCCAAGCATGGATCATGGTTCCAGTGTCGACGTTTGCGTTTTAAAAAGACTTAACTTCTTAAAACCATACAGAGTTATAAACTACGCAGCAGAAATACAAATATACGAGGGAGGACACAAGGCCTCATAACAAAACATATACAACCAAAGTTTACAAAAGATAACAAGAGCTACAAAATCGAAAGATAGCGGTATGACACAGGTTATGCTTCGCCCTCATAACTCTCCCCAAATGCAATGCAATGCAAAAGAAGCTCCAGTACCTGCTATGCCTGTCTATGATCCTCTTGCTGCTCGACATTAGACCAAAGGCCAATGTGTCATAGCAGGACAATTAAAGAAAGTCATCAACAATCAAACATAAACACAAACACGTACACGTCAGTAACTAGCATCAAATATAATAAGGCCAACTACTTGATACCATTATTTCATAAAACAACATAAGATGATTTCATAAAACGCAAGCACAGATAGTAACCGTTTATCGGCCACTTATACTTCTTAATTTCATTACGTGCTTTTCAATCCGAATCATGTGTTCTTGGGTAGAATGCAGGTCTTCACGCTCCTCTTTTCAAACATAAACTCTTGCAAAACACGTGTAGTATCAACTCGACCAAGGTATTAACAAAATACCTAACACATGACCTTATAGAGCTTGTCTATCTTAAGGTAAGTGTGATCATAGTCTATAATACCCTTGAGGTAACTTAACTTAGGCACACTTCTCACTAGCATAAACTATTCTATCAATAAGTAGATGTTCTATTAATGAGTAAACGTTCTATCAAAAAGTAAACTTTCTATCAATGTGTAAGCTTTCTATCAAAGAATGAACCTTCTATCATTAAAAAACCTTCGATCAATGAATAAATTTTCTATCACTGAATAACTTTCTATCAGTGGATCTTTCTCTACTTCCTGGCATAGTGACATGGCCAAGGGCGTTATCGGCCATTCGGTGTCCATGGCAAAGTACGAGCTCATGCCCCCTCCAGCTGACCCTCTCGGGTCCTACCTTCGGGAAAAACTAACACACTGGGGTTCTAAACCAGTGAAGAAGCCACCATATTGGGGTTTGCAAGGCCCGCATGGTAACACCTCGGTCAAGGGGCGGTATCGGCGATATGGCGCCCAGTGACCCAAGCATGCTCATACCCCCCTTACGGTGGTCCCGTCGAACCTCACCTAGGGGACTACTAAATCAACCGGACATAATCCAGTTGAGTCACGCCAGCTAATTATAATCTAATACTTTATCAGATGGGAATGACTTCCATAATAATAAGCGCCCTGGGATAGCAGCACGCCAAAACCCACTGAGCCACTCATCAAAATATGAAATTCACCTCTAAAGGAGTCATTCTAACTCCAAGTAAGGCATAATCCAATTCTTAAATAGATAAGGGGGTAGTTCTCGCCTTCTATTAACACTCTCATTCTCTAAACTATTCTAAGCGCAAGGATTTCATAGTCGATAGTTCTTCATATAAAGTGTACTCACTAGTACCTAATAGTTTCGATACAATGCATACTATCACAATAAATAATGATGTCTTAAAGCAAATTGCATATAAGGGTTAGTTACCGCGTGTACGTACCTGTAAGCGTCACTGCACGATCAAAAGTCATAAAATCACCCGACTAAGGCTCTACTTTCCTATTACAAAATGGGCACCTATATAAGTTATGAGTAGAACTAATAAGTTCCCTTAACTACTTTGCCATACCAAACTAAATACCAAAGCAACCGCTATCACCCATTCAACATGAGTTTCCGATTACTCTAGCACGCACACAACTCATTCAATACAAGTCAAAATCATTAACTCAACACAACATAAGTCTTTCCATCAATTTAAAGTAGAAGTATGTGTGAATCGTTTCTTTACATTAACTAATTTTGAGTATATCGACTCGCGTTACCCAAAAATAACTAATCACAACTAAATCTTACAATTTTAATATAACATTAATATAATGATAAGGCAAATCTTAGAGTTGTCGTATCGCGATATCACTTGTTACATTCTCCAAAGCTATTAAGAACTATAGCCAAAACAACATGACAATTAACTTTAGCAACCATCGACGATAAGTTGACATTATGCTCTTGGCTTACTAATATCATGTATCTATAACTTCAATAACAACCTAATAAGGGTATTTGTAATTCACAACAATCAAACCACAACAATTAGTAGTTATTATTCTCAATTTAATCAATTAAAATCACTTTCATAGTCAACTAACATCATCACCATTACTAATTATTCACAATAATAACCAATCGACCAAATCTTAAAACAACTTTTAAAGTTATTAAATCAATCATCACCAAAATATAGTATAAAACACACATTATTAGTAATTTCATCTCTAAGTCCAAGCCCTAATCGTTTTGTGCTCATAGATAACATATTTAATTAGTACCCATACTAAGATTCATAGAAACTAATACAAAACCAACACATCACCCATAATTTCAAATCACACTTCAAACCCTAAGTTATAAACATGTTTAATTCATCAATCAAATTCTTACCCACAAAAAGATTCAATGAAATTAACACAACCAACCTCAAACTCAATACACTTAATAAAACTCCAATTAAAAGCTAGAAAAATAAATTAGAGAAAAGAGGAGATGGCTCACAATGTTAAAACTAGCAAAAAGGGGAAAGAGGTAAGTTAAGGTTGCGCTAGTGGTGGCACGGGACCGAACCGGTAGGAGAGAGGACCCCAAACTGGCCACCGTGGCTGGCGGCACACGCAGCAAATGCAGCACCCTAGGCTGCTGCTGTAGTGGCTGTTTAAAGGGGAAGAAGCAGCTGCGTCACAGGGAGGAGAGAGGGAAGACCGGTGGTGTTGTGGGAGACCGGTTGCCACCGCGGCTGGGCTGCTAGTTGGTGGTTTCGTGGCTCAGTAGTGAGGGAGAGGGGAGAGAAGAGAGGAGGAGGAAGAGGCATGACGTTTTTGTGAGTGAGGGAAGGAGTACTCACAACCCTAACACATCCTTTTATATTATTTATCTATTTATTTATTTATTTATTTATTTATCTAGATTCATCTTCTTGCGAGGCCCAATTAAGAACTCACCTCCGTATGCTCACACATTTTAAATAAAATAATTATTTTGATTCGAACCCCTTTATATAGAATCGTAATTGTATTTTTAATATAAATATATTTTAATATTTTAAATTCGTATATGAAAGGAATTTATTAAAACTACTTCAAAATTAATTTAATATAATTATAAAATACCCAAAAGTTATTAAAATATTAATCAATGACGTCAGAAAATCTCAGGGTGTTACACTTTAACTATTGCTTTTCTCTTAATATGTTTATGTACTTGAAGGCTAGAGAATACTTGTACTTCAAGCTATATGGAAAGCAATGCATCACCCCTGTTGCTATCATGACAAGTGCTGCTAAAAACAACCATGAACGCATCAGTTCACTTTGTGAGAAACTTCAATGGTTTGGAAGAGGTCGATCAACATTTCAACTTTTTGAACAGGTTTAATTTGTAAATATGTCTGTTATAGTCTTGTGATGCTTTTTTTTATTTTCTTATTAAGCATTTGATGTATGTATTGCCAGCCTCTTGTTCCTGCCATCAGTGCCAAAGATGGTGAATGGCTGGTTTCTGAACCATTCACGCCAGTTTGCAAGCCTGGAGGTCATGGGGTGATATGGAAGCTTGCTTATGACAAGGGAGTCTTCCAATGGTTTTACAAGCATGGGCGGAGAGGTGCAACTGTTCGGCAAGTCAGGTGTGCTAGGAATCTTATCTTCATGACATGAGTATTGACTTTGTTCTTTCTTCTATAATCTATCCTTAGCTTCCTATCTGCAATCTGTTCATGTCTGATGTAAATGGCATTACATTTGGTGTCTACTGATAATGTTGAACTTGCAGTAATGTTGTGGCTGCAACAGATTTGACCCTTCTGGCGTTGGCAGGAGTTGGTTTGCACCGCGGAAAGGTTGGTTTTATATATATATATATGGTTTAAACGTACAGTACATCATATGTCTGATTTTGTGTCTGGTAGTGAGGCATGCAACCGCTGCCCATTAACAGCTGATCTTTAGAAAACTAATTTTCCTACTTCCACAACTGATTTTTACACTCCCACTGTTGGACTACGGTTTTCTGTACCTCACTCACAACAAGGTGCAGAAATTAATTGTAGACTTGCTCGTTGCTTTCTACTAAGATTATCATCCACTCTGGTGAACTCCAATTTTTGATTGTGATTTGGAATTCCTAATCTCATTGCCCGGGAGCATTTAAGGTCAAAGTCTGAACTCTGAATTATAGACATTGGATATTGCATATATAGTATTACAACCAATAGCTTCTGGTGGTAGGCCTTCTATGACGATTTTATTCAACTTCTAAGCCTCATCATCCGTTTAGTTAATAATAATTGAAAATATATGCATGTATGTATATACACACATGCATACTTACATTGATACACATACATGTGTGTAATAAACAAACATATGCATATCTAAATTTATATGCATAAATGCATATATACACATACACATAAACATATATATGTTTTATATAGGGAATAGATGCAACAAGAAGAGTGCTTATTATGAGAAAAACAACAAAATTCTCCACCCTTGGTTTCAAAATTATCCAACCATCAAAAAATTCCCACTGTGTAACTATTATGTTTTGGTGGTAATCCTTGTCTAGTTTCTTAGTGTTAGTATCAGTAGTTATATTGGGAAAAGAGAATCCAATCACATGTGTAAATTTTCAGCATATTTCTTGTTAGGAAAAGTTTAAATTCTAAAGGGTTTTTTGTTCCATATATCCAAAGCCTCCTTGGACACTCTCAAAGATACTTTGTCTCTGTCCTATATGACCATTCAGATCACACTCAAGAAATAAAAGGATCTTGAAAATCAATTTGGTGAATCTTTGTGGCTTAGTTTGGATTTCTGTAGTCTTGCTTTCTTTTGAGGTGACTTCAAATGAACAAATACAAAACATTTGTGAAAGATTGGGTTTTTAGTTGGTGTTTTGTTGAAACCTTGGTGATAGTTGTTTCCTACATGGTAGTTTTTATTACATTAAGATTTGAGATTCATCAAAGAATGCATGCTCTTTCTCTGAAGGTGTGGAATTTTTTGTGTGCGCTAGTCCAACTTATGTTGACATTCAATGTATGTGCAATTTTTGCAGAAACTAGGCTTTGCATCTTGTCAGAGAACTCCTGGGGCTACTGAAGGAATCAATGTTCTTGTTGAAAAGAAAGAAATAAGTGGGAAGTGGGCTTACGGATTTTCATGTATCGAGTACACCGAGTTTGACAAATTTGGGATATCAAAAAGGTAAGAACATAATGATTGCCACCGATCCTTCTTTACAATGGACAATTTTTGTGATTCCATCTATGCTGTACCATATTAGATGTAATAAGTAAGAACCATGTCAACTACATTCAATCTGCTCAATGTCTGGTCTTTATATCTTTTCAATGCATACAAATTGATTATAGAATTCCCATTGGCTGAGAGACAAATTAAGGCCAACTCCAGAAGAGATTGTAATGTCAGATTTTAGATTATCGCTTTGTTGTTATACTCCTGTTTTAGTCAACCATGTTTCTCCTTTATGATTATAGTGGACTATAGTAAAATAACTCATTAAATTATATGTACTTATTTATGTTAAGTTACAGATAACATTTGCCATCAATGGTCAATTGGAAACAACCTTTTTGTTACTATAAGGGTAAAGCTACGTACAATTGAACCTTGCGACCCTGCCTAGGTTGGAGCCATTGGCTTTGGGGTAATCGAATGTTGCTTTGTAAGGGACAAGGGTTTCTACAAACTGATGTTTTGCATGAAGTTGGAACTTGGATTTTTAAGCTGTGAATTTGTATTGTTATTACATTGACATTTTCATGTACTGTACTGTATTTTTCCATCCGTGTTTCATGGTTGTTTCTTGTTTTACATCCAATTTTTATTAAAAAAATATATGTGAATTGCAATATTGACATTTCAGTATTGCCAATTTGCCAAAGTGATTGCTTGTTATTCTGCCTCGATAAAAAATATGTGTACTGTGTTGCCCTTACTTTATACTTCTCCAGCTTGCTAGCTGACTTCCCAGCCAATACAAACATTTTATATGTCGATTTACAATCTGCGGAGGAAGTCGCATCACGTAATGATGAGAGCAGTTTACCTGGATTGGTTCTAAATATCAAGAAGCAAATTGAATACAAAGATTATTATGGCATCAAGCACAGGTATAAAACCAACATTGTAGCTTGTGGGTGCCCTTATGCACTCACACATACATGCCATGAAATGGGGAGGGTAACCAGAAGCTTATTCTCTCATTAGTCTTACTACTTGTCTTCATGTTGCAGTGTCTCTGGTGGCAGGCTAGAATGCACAATGCAAAATATTGCAGATAACTTCTGCAATAAATATCCATCTCGGTTTTACGGAGTGAAAGAAGGTCTACTTTTTATACTTTTCATTTCTGTGCTTAGTCCCACCCACAAACTCATATTTTTGTTTGTTGTCCATGTTCCTAATATCATTTAACAATGGCAGACGTTCTGGATACGTTTATGGTGTATAATGAGCGACGAAGGGTGACCTCATCTGCCAAGAAGAAAAAAAGAGTTGGAAAGCCTCTTCACCAGGTATTTTATACCCTCTCTTCCAAAAAGAGGTTGGTTGTGATATAAGTTGAACAATTTCATTATCTGTCTCGTTTGTTTTGTTGATGATGTATATAAATAAAAATTGCAAATGCCAAATAGAACCATTGGTTTGGAAATTAATTACATAATATGTATAATGTCGGAGCTTTATGATAACAAAAGATTAATGGTATACTTGACCAGAGTAAAAGGGTAAGTTTTATCGAATGACCATGAGACCGGCGCTACTACATGAATCAGAACGTTGGGCTTTTAGAAATGATCATTGTAGAAAGATGAGAGTAGTAGAAATGTGAATGCTTCGGCGGGTGAGTGGACATACTTTGAGGGATAGAATTCAAAACAAAGATATTCGGCTCGATCTCAAGGTGAAAAGGTGGGTAATGGGTAGTGAGTAGAGAGAAAAAAGATGGTCCCATTTTTCCATTTTTATGATGTGGAAACTCATGGAAACAATCCAAAATGCTATTTGGCTTGATCTCAAGGTGAAAGAGGGAGTATCTACCATCTAGATTGTCTCTGGTATCCTCATATTCTATGTACCAAAACTAGTTGCTCTGTCATTGGACTATCAATTTTTCTCCATATAATTCTCAAATTTTTACTCCCAAGAAACAGTTAGGCTTTGTTACCTTGAGGTCATGTGATCAAACCACATTGCAAGGTTTAGGGTGGGAATTATCTAGGTCTTTGCCCTTGTCATTCAAGAGAACTCTACTTGGCCATGGTTCATTTATTTTACCTAACAAAAGAAGTTGTATTCCGAAGTCAAACAAGTTGCCTAATCACTGGTCCATCAATTTTTCTTTGCATAGTTCTTATGTTTGGACACCACACTAAGTTTGAGCTAGTGATGAAAGTTTGTTATGACTTTGAGGTAATGGATCAAACCTTATTTAGAGCCCTTTTACCTTACATTACATTACCCCAATGCCATTAAGTGGCTCCCACCTAGAGTGGGGTTTGAGAGGTCGGTTGTACTCAATCTTGTTTGTGATGACACTAACAGAGGTTGTTTTCAATTAACTCTTGGTAGCAAACATCACGTTTCACTTCACATAAATAAGAAGTGTGCTTGATTTAATGAGTCATTTGAAGGTGATGATTCACCTATTACTTATCTTTCCCCCTATTTGAAAGGTTCTAGCTCACTAAGGCTGGCTTAGGGGATCATGAAGGGTCAAGTGCTCATGTTCACTTGTGTTACACATCTTACCTATCCAAAATTTTTAGTAAACTCTTTTCTGCCCAGACCTGAATATGCTTAAGTTTCTATCATTAGAACTCAAGTTCATTAATTAGTGTGCACTTGCTGTTTTGAATTGGTATCTTCCTGTCAGTTTTTGTTATGTGAATCTAGCATTCTTGTTTTGGGAGTTTGGCTATGTTAAACTGCAAAGAAAGCAAGACCAAATCCTTTTCATTAAGTAAATATTAAATTGCATTGCCTCCTTGGATGCTTTAATATTTGCTAAGTTTTGAAGTAGCTAATAATTTTTGTTGGTGCTTGCAGACACCCGATGGGGCATTGCTGGATATTATGCGAAATGCCTATGATCTTCTTTCCTATTGTAATATAAAGATTCCAGAAGTATGTTGGTTGTTTCTTCGATGCTTAATATGTATCTTCTCATGATAGTCATTTCGATCATGGTGTATTTGGTTATACGTTACTGTCCCAAGGAAATTTTATTCCTCAGAAATTGGTCAAACTTGTAGATTTATAACTGGTTGCACATTAAACTGTTTATCAACAAACTTAGCCAAGTACTTTGTGCCTATTCAATTGGGACTGACCGATTTTCCTTTGGTCATGGAAGCCTACATTTGTGAGGTACAATTAGTGACAAGTGTTCTTGAATTCTGTGTTGGGGGGGGGGGGATCCTATACAAACGCTAAAATTTCTGCCCTTTTTTGTTAGTTTCTTCGGAGTAATTGTTAACGAAGTTAAACCTCTTTTTCCTTGGAATTCATTTTCTTTGACCCCTGCTAGTTTATATTTACCGTGGGATGTATTGACTAGAAAGGGGTAATGAAATTTCCCTCAACTGTGAAAGCATAGGAAACTACTAGAGGCACAATAGATGCTGAATCTTATACCTTAATACTCATTTTGTTGTATTGATTGACATGCTGCATATCAATGCCAAGTGCTTAGCTCATTCTTTGTGTCCTGCAGGTTGAAAAGAATGAAATCTACATAGAGTCTGGCCCGCCATATCTCATCTTTTTGCATCCTGCTTTGGGTCCACTTTGGGAGGTTTCTAGACAAAAGGTTAGACTTGCTTTTTTTTTATAAAGAAAAAAAAAACTCTCTAGATCAACACAACTCATCTCTTCAGGAGCTGTATTGAACATTTCACATATTTTTAAAGGCACATACACATGTCACATCTCCCCTGTCTCTCACATGCCCACTTCCATGCTGACATAAGTCATATGAAGTTTGGATCATAGCTGTAACTAGGAATGAGTGCCAGACAAGGTTCAGACTTCAACCTCCTACACGCCAAGGATAAATTTGGAAGGAACGGTCCGAAATTGGAAAAAGTTTTCATATTTAGTCACTTGGAAAATATGTACTCATTGTTTGCTTCTTTCTTGGGAATAAAATAGGGGATTATTTAAGGATGATCACAGGCGTTTAAATCTTGTTTCATGTAGCCAATCTCATTTGTTTGGTAGATAATTACTTGAATTGCAATCCTTGTCCCCAAAATAAAGTGTTTTTAAAGTGTTGGACAAATCCACCAGTCGAAAAATCCATCTCTCCTAATTATGGCTCCACTTTGACCTCTTTTCCAGTTTCATGAAGGTTCCATCTCCAAGGGCTCAGAGTTGCAAATTGAGGTTGCCGAATTCTTCTGGAAAGACGTTCAGGTAGAAAATATAAAAGGAAACTAGTAAAATGTCTTGGGCACTTTTAATTCTTGAAGCTGACGTTGGTGCCCTCTTTTAGCTTGATGGCAGCATGATCATTATTGCTGAAAATGTGATGGGTGCTATGGGGACTGATGAAAGTGGGGAACCTGTATTAGAGTATGGTCACAGGTTATTTTCAAACCCGTTCTATTGCCGTCCATATTACATAAGGGTACAACTTCAGCCCAAGTATTTTATGTTTCTGTAGATGTGCAAGGTGTAAGTTGCAGAACGTCAGGGTACTGAACAAAGGAATTGACTGGGAATCTGAAGGAAATATCTTCTGGAGGCATGAGGTTCATCGAGATGAGTGTTTGAAGATTATGCTGCATGGAAATGCTGAATTTGAGGCTACTGATGTTACTCTTGAGGTGAATTACTAGACATCAATTTTTTTATGAAAATTGTCATAAAGTATGTGTGCTTATCATGAACAATATTCTTACTTTTGTCATAACTCATGATTGTAAGTGCGAGAACCACAAACAAGCGGAACACACCGACAGTCTAAACTTGAGTGTTGTCATGGGGTACTCTGTTGGGGTCTACTGATGTTTTAAATATAGACCTAGCTAACAACTTAGTATTTTAGTTTTTCAAATTAAGAATCTATTTAGTGATACACTAATTCACTAAAAAAAAGCAAACATATTACAAAGTTAAGCATCTGCTTTCCAAATAAAGGTTGAGAAAATTAATGATGAAATTGGCTGGACAACTAAAGATAAAACTAGAAGGATTACCTCTTAACACTAAATTTGAGGAGTACAAGATGAAGATTCTTTATCATCACCGCTTATATCCTAAACTATGCTTATTCTAGTCAGACTGTGCCAACTCTTGGATGTTAACAGCAACTTGCTAGTATAGTGGACCTTTTCTATCAGTTATGGAAGCATCCTATTTATAACTGATGAGAAACAGTCAGTCTTGAAGATATTTTCTGTGTGCCTTAGATTCATATTTGAAAGTTTACTTCCTTGCCCCAAGTTTTTCTTTGAACTGGAGTAGTTGCCACTCTGTATGAGATAATTGTTGGCTCAATTGCTTCTAATTTCTATAATATTAGGCATTTGGCTTTACTGTAGTTGTATCACATTAAGGCTTATGCAGATGAAGTAACATCAGATAGTATGACTAATTCCAATGCATTTCATTGATTTTATTGATCTTCGCATTTCCTTAAATAACATCTTACAACGCCTATCTGATGCAGACCCTGTAGTTGCATTAGTCACTTGCCGGCTTTGTTATGTGGGTTCTTATAAGGTGATTGTTGTGATGCAGGGGAATCATGTTTTTGAGGTTCCTGATGGTTGTAGGTTGAAGGTTACCTCAACAAATCCAGGTTTGTGGAAACACTTATATAATTGCTGATTGATGCATGTCTATGTTCCCTCTGTGAATCTGTGATTCCATCCCAAAATAAAATTTCTCTGTTGATTTTGACACAAGTTTTAAAGTAACTGTTGGATGTAAGTAATATCAAGCGATGAGTTCATTTGATGAAGAAAGAAAAGAGGAAAGTAGTATTTTATTTGGGACATTTGGATTACAAGGAATTTATTTCAGGAATCAAGATACCCGGTAATGTTGTGTAATTGTGTTACGCTTGCATATATGTGCTCATCTAACATCTTCCTCCAAGATTTATTTCAAAAAAAAATAAAACATCTTCCTTCTAGATGAATAGTAAAACTTGAAAGTTGTATAGAACATCCGTTTAGAAAATTACATATATTTATATGAAGTTATTGCTGTTATGACATTTCAGAACACATTTGTTTTTTTAAGGAGGAAAGGTATGAATCAATATGGAAAAATGAAGGTATTCCTCAATGCAGCTTTACAAAGCACGATGATGGAATTAGATTAAGATTATTATATAATGCCCGAATTTCCAGCTGATTTTGTTACGTATTTTGGAAATACGAATGATGTGATATCCGCTGAATTGTAGGTGTATCAATGCAATTAGAACCCATCGAAGATGCAAAGAAAGATACGGGAAGCTGGTATTGGAGTTACAAGATAGATGGACCTCATGTAAAGTTGGAAATGGTAGAATCTTAAAGGACATATAGCATATATCTCTATAGCTGATGTGAATAATTGTTCACAGAACTCGGGATGACCTAAGTTTTACTATTTTTCCTCTGATTGGTTGAACAGAAGTTTAACCTTGACAAGGCAATTCTTTAATAAGGTATTGTAGAAGAGATTAGGAAAGGCTTGTAGTTACCGTTTTCTTTGTTGCTCTTATTTCCCTAATGTAGCATCTATCTGTACATGATATGTAAAATATGACAAATATTTGTAAATTTTGTTCAATAATGAAGTAATATTATAGTGTCAGTTAATAATTCTGAAACTCCATCTGTCTCTCTACTATCGTTCATTTGATTTTGCTCTGGCATTCTGAAAATTTCCTTTTTGTGATACCGTCTGAGAAATGGTGTAAATCATCAGCCTCTAAGATCTTCAGTGCCTCGTTCTTTCAGAAGTTCCAGTATTTTCTATATCAAATATGATCAAGGATAATTTTTATTACCCAGCTATGTATTTCACTTTTCCTTTTGTTATGTTGGTCTTTCTATGTTTGTTCACATATGCAGAAACTGGACATGTTATGCCTGCTGTATGTGTGTAGAGATGCAGTGCTGTCTGTTTTCAAGGCTGGGCATAATGAGGACTACTCTACCAATGCGTTATCAGGTGATCTCGATTATTTTATTATTCAGCTTTCTGCACACGTTTTTAATGGTGCATTTCTTCTGTTTCTGCTAATTTTCTCAGAAACTGTTTTATGTTTATGTGGATTATCATATAGCTCCAATTTGACTGTTTATTGCAACTTTTTCCTCTTTTGTATTCTAAGTTATATATTTGTTCATAATACATTGAAGTAAAAGAAAATTGTGTTCTAATTGATACTTTCTGTTTTCTTCATTCTTTTTTGTTATTATGAGGATATAAAAAGTGGGTCATGAACCCTGATTACAAACCTTCCTATCTTGTTTTGATACTAACACTATGTATAATGGAGTGAAAGGAAGGGAAAGTATTTGGAGGGGCGAAGGATCTCTTGTTTGGATAATAAAATGAGAGGAAGGGATTTGAAAGGGAGGGATTTGGAGAGAATTGGATGTATGATTTTTGTTAAGGTATTAATCTTTCCGGCTTTGGAAAGATTTGAACGGAAACTCTTATCTCCCTTCCTTTACCTTCCCTTCCCTCCTAAATAAGCAAGAGTTACTTACTTCCCTTCCATTTCTCTTCCCTTCCTTTCGCTCCCCTCCCTTCTCCTTCCTTTCCTTTCTTTTCTTTCCAAAGTTATTATCCAAACAATATTGTAAAGGTTTGCAAGAATGGAGCAGAATTGGATGAGTAACCTCAATAGTCGTCTAGCCCTTTCTCAAGCTTCAGATGACCCATCAGCTACTAAACTCTGGAGTAATGAGAAGCTTCCAGGATCCAAATATTTCACAACTTCACCTCCATCTTTGCTCACTCAATTCTCTTAACCTTTTTGGGAATCCAAATCTCAAAAAAACAATCAAAAGGGGATGAAATGTTTACTTTTAGTTCTGGTGATCTCAAATCCTTCAGCTATCCTGAGAGCAATACAAGCAGTGCCAAAGCCTCATCTGTAATTCCTGTCTTTTCATCAAACATAACATTAAGTATCAAAGGTACGGCTTCTTCATGTACAATTGTCCTCTGGTTTGGTTGTAAAATGCAAGATTAGCTCGCACTGTTGCAGCATCTCCTTTTCATGACGCATCTATTCTTTCAAGAGATGTACTAAAGCTGTTGATTTTTCGATGACTTCAATACTTGCCTTGTAGAGTTGTAGTCATCCACAATCGTCCAAACTTGCGATGTTGCCGCCGCATTTTCCCTTACCTTCATTGGTTTCCATTTTGAGGACTTCTATCATCTTTTGAAGTGCAGCTTCCTTTATCAAAATTCGTTGTTACTGTGCAAAGGGGAAGTTTTATCAGTGCGTTATAGTATTTTCCTGCATTATTGGTTATTCAGAACTTATCACGCTCACCGGCAATGGTATTACTGCCAACTCGAGAACTATTTTTCTATTACAGGATACCAGATGGATGAAGCGGGATTTTGAAAGAAGTTTGCTTCTCCTCAGAGGAAATATTACGGAGGAATTTCTTACATAGAGACCGATAAAAACTCTTAGAAATGCCCTTTTTGGCAAGAAGTAAAGGCTTTGATGGCTTTTTACTTGTATTACATCTGGAAGCTAACTAAATAATCTTGTAGAACATTTTAAGAGGGAAGGGAAGAAGAGGAAAGGTAAAAGAAGGGGAGGAAAATAGTGATGTTTTCTTTCAAATGTTTTCATTCTAGAAACGATTTATTTTATAAAAATGTGAAAGACTCCTTCCTTTAAATTTTCTTTTTTCTTTTTTCATTTCTCTTTCCTCATCTGCAGTCTAAACAAAGAAAATGTGTTATCCCTTGGATTCCTCTCATTTCTTTCTTTATATAGCATGATTGAGAAAATATTGCTGGATATTGTGATCAATGTTGCTACAAGGGCTCAGTAGTCAAAAGGAGAAAAACCTACAAACATGGTGATCTTTCAATTCATATGTTGCAGTCAATTCTCAATTGCTTAGTAAAACCGTTATTCTATGTTGGAATCCTTTGAATTTTACTTTTGAAATCAAGCCTTCGAGAACGTCTATTGGGTGATCCCAAAGGAAAGGTAATGACGTAGTTGAATGCGCAGGATCTGCAAGGGCCAAGGCACGAATTTGTTGGGATATAAGCATTAAGAGTGCCCTGTGCCCACAGTTACTAAAGAAGTTCTAACAAAGCATTTCATTACCTTGTTACTATTAAGGGGGTGTTTGACACAAGAAAACAGGATTTGTGAGACTTTAAGATGAGACTTTTAAGTTAAAACTTTAAAGATAATGAGACTTATTTGTCATGGTAGGGACTTTGAAAAAAAAAGATAAAATGAAAGTCGTCGTCGTCATCATCATCCTACCCAATGTATCCCCGCTCATAGAAAAACTATGGACATGGTCTGGAGAGGGAATGACGGCGGCAACTCATACCCATAAAATGAAAGTCTCAATTCAAATACTTACACTCCCCAACACATTTTTCTTGGGATTTTCTCCCATTTTAATCACATTTCCTATGCACATTCCCTTTAAACAAACAAAAACTTAA
The DNA here is from genome assembly GCF_026212465.1 of Amaranthus tricolor. NCBI lineage: Eukaryota > Viridiplantae > Streptophyta > Magnoliopsida > Caryophyllales > Amaranthaceae > Amaranthus > Amaranthus tricolor. Next base: position 4,998,324 of record NC_080062.1, on the reverse strand, counting down.
ACTTATTTTTGAGACAAAGTCCCATTCCCTTTCTCAAATCCCTCATACCAAACACCTCCTTAAGAGCTATCGCCTAATAGAAATGTTGGGACGTTTGCCATATAAATTTTACCCTTTTAACAAGTTATTGACTGGTGGTTGCTATAGGAGTGCACAATTAACCAAACTAGAAAACATATTTGTGGGAGATGATTAACCTTCCTTGGGTCCATATCAAGTATATATGTCTTTCAAGAAAAAATTCGTAATGAACCAAAATTATTTTTTAAGCCGTTCAAAAATGAGCTGAAATTCACAAATTCATAATCATTAAACAAAGAAAGATATCAAAGGGAAACCTACTTGAACTATTTTGCAACTAGGATTACAAACACATTTCCTTTTCATAGAAATACAAAACATAAATGTTTCCTTGAATTCATGGCTCGAGCGTGCAATTGATGTGTATAACACGGCCCTGATTTATATTCACTGTACAGCGCAAATCAAAAATCGGAAATGTCATTCCTATTCATCAGCACTGCTAGAGTATAAACTTCCCATTTTGTAATGCTACGTACTAAATCAAATGCCGATTTGAGCAGGCCATATCAATGGTTCCCGCAAAGCATACGAAGCGCCAAAATCAATTGTTAACTTTGTCCGGCAGTTTCTTTCCTCTGCGCTTGTAGCGTTTCTTTGAGTTTCTTACTCTTTTCAAAGTTTGCCTTCCGTTTTACGACTTTCTGGGTTATATATGACAAAAGTTTGGTATTCATTCACACACAAATAGAGGTTTCAAACTTTAGACACTTAATATATGGAGAAATTACCTCCTGCCTGAAGCACTGATCAAGTTTAATTTTAAAATCGGTGCACTTGCCAAAAAATTTCCCGACAGGGTGTTCTTCATGACATTTCTGGAATGTCTCGATGATCTGCAAGATACAACGGGAGGTATAAGTAACCGATTGATGAAAGCAAGATGTTCATTTAAAGGATTAATTTCCAAAAGAAAACTGGATCACAAAGGAAAACATTTTGGATGTTGCAAGAAAAAAGAAAAGGCAAGTTTTGATGGGATAGAAAGAGTTTATAGGTACAGATGACAATCCTACGGGCTCGCTTGGATTGATTGTAAATATTTTAGGGAGTAAAAAAGTCAAACTAATGAAATAAAGGTAAGTACATGAACAAATGAAGTAAATGAAATAATTGTGGAAGAGATAGAATGAGATAAACTAAAAAAGATGAATAAAAAAGAAGGAAGATATACCTAATTTGAAAAAAAGTTTTCCCCCACCCTCCCCTTGGGTAAACTTATACCCCAAAATGAGGGAATTAATTATTATTTTATCCATTTTTCATTACTTTCTAACTAATTTCTCTACCTCTCTAACAATCAAATTCTTATAATCTTTTATCTAACTAATTTTATTTTTTTACTTTAACTTTTATTTACCCCTTAAATATTTACCCTCAATCTAAACGGGGCCTACAAAGAAAAGATTTGCCTTGTAATACCTTGCAAAGATGATTACTGATAGCCAGAATTGCACAACATTGAGCAAGCTCATGATGAAAAACCAATTTATTTGACAATATTTAAACAAATTACACCCTGTCAACTAGTATCGCTCAGTGACTATCACAGATCACAATCAACGACTTCTTGCCCCCAAAAAATACTAGGAAAAAAAGGTATCATACATTATACTAAAAAGCTTGGAAAATTCTAAGTGTCACAACAAAACACAATTTGTCAAATGGAACTCATATATCGGCTAAAGAAGAATGACATAGCATTTGATTTTTGACCAATATTTCTACTATTAAATTATCTTTGACTAGGATTTATTTATAGTTAAATTGAGTAAATTAAATAATACAATATACTGCATAATATATTGTTGACAATTTCAAAAATTATAGTTAATTTATACATAACTGTCAAAATTGAATGTTTTTAGTGCATAGTATCTTTGGCTATATATTTCTAATATTATACGTTTATATATGTCGATGCTAAAAAAATTGTGCATTGCACGGGTTTCTACATTAGTATGTGTAGAATAACCAAAAACCAGGTGATATCAATCATCACTCTAGTAAAAAAATCTGTGATCATTCTATGAAGTCATAGAAGACAGGTTTAGCTGACCTCAGCGCACATTGGATGCCGGTGTAATGTCAATGGAGGATGCATCTTGCACAAAACACTGAAAAAACTTGAACAGAAAAATTCAAAGTCAACTGCTAAGCAAGAACTTTGCCTTCCATTAAAAACAGTCAAAGAAACATAAAAACACCTAAATTGAGTAGATTCTTGTACAAACAGGGAGGGTTCGAAGAGTTCCGTGAGGGATACCAGGGAAATTGAATGTAGAAAAGGAAAGAACAGCAAACAGTAAACGCCTAGGATTTAACCTTTCAATGGCATGTGTGCATGTCCCTGTACCAAACTACAACCCTTCCCGCCACAACCCCGCCCCGAAAAATCCCGTTAAAAGGGATTTGCTTTTTTCCTCCAGAAACTGAATTTGACAACATATTCCGGAAATCAGACAAAGGACTAGCTGCCAGTACTACAAACATCAGAATTAATTATAAGAGTTTAGATTCTCCAAAATTTGTAACTTAATAAGTTTACTTAGTTTTATAACTTGATGCCCTTGCTTTTTTTCTTTCTCCCTTACTCCATGCATGTATCTATTTCTCGTCTAACATAAACTTTTAGAACACCCCAGCTTTAGCGATTCTACAACAATCTATGACCAAAAATCAACTAGCATCCCGTAACCGTGTGCCCTTAACCCGTAAAAATTATTGATCAAAAAATCTCCCCATTCTTCTGCAGTCTACAATTAAACTTTCAACAGTTGCAGCATCTTTGATGAAAACAAAGGAGAAAACAACAGCTCGTCTTGTATGAGACCGTTTCATGGTGAGACGGATCCATATAATTAGCTCATTTCTCTAATTGATCACTTTAAAATTATAAGTGATCTAACATACTAAATATACATGGGTCAGCTCAATAGAAAAGGTCTCACCATGAGACCATCTCATTTAAGAATTTGTGAAATAAATAATGTCACACCACACGTACATACTTTAAGTTAGGATTGAGAAACAAACAGTACATCACCAGAACCAAATTTCACTTGGGCTTCCAAGTATTATAGTAAACCCTATAAGTCAAGGCTACTAGGCACATGGTAACAATAGATTACATTCCCCCCTCTGCCAGCTTACTTAACTGACAATTAAGTATGACCTTAAATGTATAATTCCTGAAGGCGCAGGGTATAGAAAATAAACAAAGCAAGACAGAAGACCATTACAGAATATGAAAGAAAAAAACTAAAACTTATGGATATAATCTGTACAAGATATGGAAAACAAGTGGAAGTTATTCAAATTTAACCAAGCTCTGCACTGCCATATTTCTGATGCTATAAAACAATTTCTGTGATCATAGCAATGCATTCTCATATTCCATAGTTCAAACACAGTCCCAAATCAGCAATAAGTATTAATTTTTAAAGCCTCCGAACATCAAAGCTAGTCAAGGAAATTTTCTTATCCATCACCGTTGTATCAAGCCACAATACCCAAGAACATGGGCATAGCACTTTGCTCTTGACCTAGACGATGTCGCAACCTAAGAGTAGTCCGATTCCTTACCCAGCCAGACCATAATTGTTCGTGAAGTCTCTCTGTAATCTGCATCACTTTAGCACTTTGTACAGCACCATATATTTTAACACACACACACACACACACACAAACCCCCCACACCAAATCTCATTTTTTGGTATTCATATGCTGAAAGCCTTTACATTCATAGAAAATGTGAAAAAAAGAATCCACCTTTTCCCAGTCTCCTTTTTTTCTTTTTGCCTTATTAGTATAACGAAGCCCTCTTAATAAGAAATGTGAAAGAAAGAATCCCCCTCACTCACCAGACCTCAAATTTTAGCTTTATTACTCTGCTGAAAGCCTGAAGGCTAAAACAAGGTATAACCACTACATCCATAGGAAATGTGAAAGAAAAGAATCAAGAGGCAGATATTTCCAACATATCTAGACATGTATCATTCCCAAAACTTAAGATTTCAAAATAAATATCATTCTTTACAATGCAAAATTACCCAAAAAAAAATATTTTAAAAGATCCCTTACTTTAGTAGTATCTCTTGTGTTCTAATCAAACTTCTCTCAATGTTTCCAATATACTCCCTAACTTCCATTAAATTTGAACCAATTTCTAATTAGGTTGTCGCACTTACTTTGCACCTTTTTCCCTTTTGGCTCTCTTTTAATCTCTTCAATAAATCCATTCACTTTTTTTTATCTCATCCAGTTATTTCATTACCCCACTTATTATTTCTAAAAATTACTATTTACATCTCTATAAAAGATGTGCAAATCAAACGGGGTGAAGTAATGAAGGCAATTTAGACTCCCCTGATTTATAGAAGTGTGCAATTATGTATGCGCCTTAAGCATAAAATAAGTTGTCAAAAATTGAAGGGGTATATAACACTTCAAGTCTTCAACTTATAAGCCTAATCGATTACGCGTAGGCGAGTCTAGTAGTACTATATTAGCAGGAAGATAGCTTTTATCAGTCTATCCATTTCATATAGTCCATAATTAGTTTCCAAGATCAAATCTCAAAGCATCAAACTTCCATTTTAAAGCTAATATAAAAGAATCCGTTCTCACATTCAGAGAAAATGATCCATTGATACTTCAATTCACAGAAACAATTAAGCTTTATGTAACACTAAAGAGCATAACAAATCCAAAAAATCCTCAGCACGCCGATTACCAATTTACTCACTTGATCAATGTCAATATCTCAAACAAGCTCAATATAACGCTATGCTTTAAAGTTCCTTTAAGCTTTTATGCTTTTCTTTCCCCATAAAACATTTTCAAAAGATCAAACCCTAAATCATAGATTGATTGACTAAAAACTTAAAATTTCCTCCAAGCAAACCGTATTTTGTGACTTCTGTCTCTCACAATTAAGGAACCTATGATTAAATTAAAAGTAAAACTAACCCTAAAACCCTAAATCATCAAACTTTCGAAAAATTGCAGAAATTTTAACCAGAAAAAGAAAGGTTCAATTACGACTTACTACTAAAGAATTAAAACGAAAGACAGGCAAACAAGAATTGCAATATATATATATATATATATATATATATATATATATATATATATATATATATGTACGATTTCTTCTTAAGAAGAAAATGGGAAAAGGTGAATTCATAAAACTTACAATAATCTGAATTCAAAAGATTGCTACCACTCTTTGCTGGATATTGACGACAGAATGAAGATATTTTTTATTTTTGGGTATTGGAAATGGAGAATAAGAAATGGCTATGGCGGCATAGCCTATAGACTTGGCGATCACAGTTCACAATTCACAATTCACAATTCACAACTCACAAGTACCACTCAATTTGCTCATTTTCCTTTTATTTTTTTTAAAGCAATGGTTTTACTCTCTTTTATATATTCTATGACTTGCTCTGTATATTCACCGCTTCTTTCTAACATATACTTGTTTTTTTTCTTATTCATCAACAACTACGAAGTATTCACATGGTAGCATTTATTTTTTGTGTAGGTAGCATTTGTAAAATTTTTTCATATGGTACCATCTAGTTTATACACTATCTAATTTTCATAGCATTTTTCGTTAAATTCATGTTAATTTCTATTTAATTCATCATTTTGTAAGATTTTTCCACATGGTAGCATCCCGTTTTTGCTCTCAAATGTTTAATTCATCATTTTAATGTTTAATTCACCGATTAATTTATCAACGCCCTAAAATGTTGTACAAATTTTATTTTCATTCAAATTAATGGCATTATAAAGTTCAAAAGGAGCATTACAAACACTAATAAATAATTCAAAAAAAGCATTTAATAAGCTCAAAAGGTGCATTTCATAAGTTTAAAAGGTGCATACAAGCACTAATAAATATCTACTTAATTGTTACAATATTTAAGGACGTTGATAAATTAATCGGTGCATTAAACTTTAGAATGGTGAATTAAACATTTGAGAGCAAAAACTGAATGTTGCCATGTGGAAAAATCTTACAAAATGATGAATTAAACAGAAATTAACAAGAATTTAACGGAAAATGTTACGGCAGTTAGATAGTGCATAAACTAAATGCTACCATGTGGAAAAATCTTATAAAAGTGCTACCACTGGCGTTTCATGAAAACTGAATGCTACCTTATAAAATTTTCCTTATTTTTACATTGAAATTTTGGATGCTTTTTAAATAATAAGAGTGAAAATTTTTAACCACTATATTAATCTATACTTTTCTTAAAACTTTTTTACAAGCTAAATTTAATATTTTTTTGAGATAATAAAGTTAATTTATGCTAAAAAAAGGCTTTTACAATGAAGAAATACTTAATTATACTTCTTGTTCTGAAATACTCGCTATATTTGTATTATTGACACTATTCATCGTTCTAGCTTATTTTATATATTGCGGCTAACGTGCAAGAAAAAATATAGTTAAGTGGGATCTTGTTTGAATTGTCTAATTGCATATTTTCATAATATTAACTTTTTATATTTTTAGACGTATAATTCAATATATAAATTATTAAAATAACGCATTAGATTGCGTAAAAAATCAAATGTAGCAAGTATAGTGAATCGGAGAAAGTATAATATTATCTTAAACAAGAAGTCTATTTTCTCAATTTATATTAAATGAGCCAATCAACTTATGTATGTAGGACACTTCAAGCTGAGACCATCCCATACAACAATGTGTTTTCTTAGTGAGATTAATTTCATAAAACTTAATTATTATTTTATTGAACTGAGTATTTACTAATATGTTAAAATTTTCATTGAACCGCAAGTTTGAAAACAACTAATGATATTTGAAAAATCCAATGAGTTTTGAATATCGGGATTTTTCTCACATAACCTTTCCACTTTCCCTATAATCAAATAACAAATGATATTCATGTACGCATGGTTTTGACAAAAGTTTGGAAAAAAACTACCAAACCAGTCGAAAGCCGAATACATAACCAACTGCTCAACCAATTAATTTACACCCTTTTCCTCATTAAACAAGATCAATAATACACAAAGCAATAGCCAATGAACTAAAAAATCTTCCTAAATCAAGTTAACAAGCTCCTAAATATGATGGAGGGAACAACTAGAGGCATTATTTCCCCTAAATCATTTACATTTTATACCCTAGGGGCTAGGAGTATTAAACTAGTATGAACTGTTTCCGTATAACGGCTAATTAGCGACAACAATGCCAAAGCCTTTCCAACGCACTAAACCAAGAATAGGAAGAAAAATGCACCCGTTAAGCTATCCGACAGAGTCTTCTGCGGTAGAATCACCGGCTACATTCATGTCGTCCTCGTCATCTTCATTCATATCGGCCTGTGTATCATCATCCGATTCTGAGCCAGCATCTACATCTTTACTAGCTTCCACGCACTCTTCATCGGTTTCGGAGTCAGAGTCCAATACATTGGCTTTTTTCTCCGGTGAATTGTTATTACTAGCAAAATTCTGAAACTGCTCTTTTACATCAGGTGCCATGATTCCGATCATATTGCTTAGAGCTCGAATTTCATGGTCGGGATGCAATTTAGTGGCCAAAGCAGCAGACAAGGTGCTTTGAGATTCACCCACTAGATTATTGGAGTCATTTATACCAACATGATTCTCTCTAATGTCGTTGTGGGGAGATTCGTTATCTCCATAAACAGAAGGTGCTGTGCTACAAGCCCAGCTTCCAGCAATTTCTGACGCCATAAGATCTTCGGTTGTGATTAATACACGAGCATCTGTAACTTTTGCAGCTTCTTCTTTATGATTTGACTCTACGTGATGAAGACTACCTTCACACTTAAAAGGGACTTGTGGCTCGGTTTCTTGCACAGCTGTATCATCCTCAAGCTGCATTGTGTCCCCAGCTAAACTATCGGTGTTGTTCAAAGGTGTTTTTCTTTCGGTATCAACGCCGGGGCTTTCAGTTTCAAGAACTTGTTCTGTTCCATCAGCATCTACTTCCATAACAGGACAAGTTCCAATACCGTCAATGTCAGAACCAAATCCACCTTTTACCATAACTTCATCATTCGGGAATTCCGCTTCTTGGGTGTTCTCATCATCTTGGCTTCTAATACCACAGTCATGCTTCTCTGTGTTGCAGTCTTCTTCACTGGAAGTCTCAATCCCTCCCCTCCGCTCGAATTTCTTTGCTGAAGTACTCGGACCAGCCTTAGCAGCAGTATTAGCTGTAGCTTCCATCCCTGAAGCTGCAATTCCGCCAACATTTTCACCTGTTCTATTGATGTAATCATCAAGAGAGGCATCATCATAATTCTCCTCGTCTTCTAAAGCCCTCTGCATTGACTTTAATTGCTCCTGCTGTTTTGTAAACAACAATTTGATCTCTTCCGTTGTGGAGTAAAAAGCACGCAACTGAGTTTCCCTGCATGGAGACATATATGGGATATAAGAAGTACGATGATACACATATTTTACAAGAATTAAATCTAAAACAAAGCAAACATAGCAAGGAAACACAAGAACATATCGAATCAGATGGTTAAACCCGAATTTCCAAATTGCTAGCTGCTGCATAGACAAAAGCTATAAAAGCCTCGTTGAAATTAAATGAAAAGAGGTGCTCTCTACTGAATGACTCTAGCACTGTCAGGCATGCAGCATAGTTTACTTGATCTTTCTTGTATACAATGGATCAACTATGGTCTATGGACAGTGAAACATACACTGAGACATACTTGATCTTTCTAATATACTTTTCACTGTCCATAGTCAAACATCAACATTTTATAGTAATAACACACGATAATATTTTTCAAAAATCTATTAAACATGTGATGGTAGATTAAATAGACACGTATTTTTCAGACCATAACAGTGACACTAGACGGCCAATAAAAAACTTGAATTCTAAACTCTTAAGGGGTAAATTGTCACCAAATTCTTTCGACACCGAATCACAAACATACATTCCAGTCATTGAGTCCTCATTCTTCGTGTTGTTAATATTGCTACACTTTCTATTTTAGGTTGTCCCTTTAATTTGTTTCATTTTTGTTTTTAGCAGTGGTCTCACTCACATCTACAGATTCTTTTTCTCTCTTTATCCCACCTACATAGTTATCATGTACTTGTTTTTTGTCTTATAATACAACTAAAAATAAATAAAACAAAATCAAGGAGGTCAGAGGAGCACTTCATTAATGTGGTATAAGTTAAAACACACAAGTATCCAACCTTTACAAAAGTCACCGCGAGCAACCAAAAGAACCAAGATAAACTATTCATACAATCACAACCAAGTTGATGTCAGGCTCATCAGCTACCATGGAATTATTTCTCGCACAGAGAAGTTGGTTCATTTTATGAAACACAGCTTAAGATCCAAGATATTACCTCAACATGATTCTCTCTCTAGCACCTCTTAACCTTCGTTTCTCAAATTCAAGTTCTCGCATAACAGAACTTATTTCTAGCTCAAGTGTTGAGACCTTGGCCCATGCTTCTTCCCGAGCAGCCTGCTACCACCATCAAATCAACACCTTATAATTAAAGCAATACAAGATAAATGATTTCATTATCATTTAATTGCTCTCATAAGAACACATTACAAAGTTAATACTCATGCCTCGTAGTAGAATACATATAAATTCAGAAGGAAAACATCCCAAAGTAGCATCAAGGGAACATAGTGAAAGTCCCTTTACAATTGAAATTAGTATAAAGGGAGTTTTGACTTTCCAGATAAAAACAATGCAACTCAACATAAGTGAGAGCATGGTGCAAAAATAAGGTTTCAGTGGTAGATTTGGTGACGGTCGCGGTGTCACGGGAACGGTACAGATGCGGTTGTCACAGACCAGGTCACGGATGTCACAACAAGTTTTAATTTGAGTTTATTTTATGATAGTTTTATTTAGAATTTTAATAAAGGACAAGAAATAAAGTGTCCAGAATAAGTTGAGAAAATAAGAGAAAATTGAAAAAAAAAAAACAATTAAAAGAAAAAAGTTCAAAAGCCCAACTGCTTAATTCATTTAAAAGCTTTACATAAACTAAAGATATTTAAGGAGAAAAAAATAAATGGTTATCAAAATTCAAATGGGTAATTTTCAAAGGGATAAAGGGTCAAAAGATTGGGAAATAAAAAGATGTCACGTGGGTTTTAATTAAGCGACCTTTAAAATCTTTCTTCTTCGTCTTCACGTCTTTTCCAGCTTCATTGTTCCGGAAATTAAACAAAATTATCAATGGTATTCATCAACCAAAATAGATTATCTACTTTTGTCATCTTCAGTCTCCAAGTATTCTTGCTCAAGTGGGTTTGATACACTCAACCGGCCAAATCGTCCAAAGATACGTTCTAACAAAATAAAACGTTACAAAGCAGCAAAAACAGTTTGCTTACTCAAAGAACCGTTCAAAAACAGCGTTGCGAGTTAACTCGATATTCTTGCACCATGGGTGAGACAAACCGTTTAATCTATGAATCACTCATCAGCTTCCCATATCTAATGTGGGACAACTCTTTAGCATTGGCCTCAAATCTTTCTTCTTATCGACTTGCTTCTCTTAGTTTTTTTAAGCAATAGTTTGTCAAACTTCAAATTCAAGTGAATTCGAGTTTCAAGTTTTATTTATTTTTCAAAAATACAAGCTTTTAAGTTAATTACCCAATCCAATCATGAGGCGCACAAGGCACACGCCTCTTGTAGTGGACTTCATCTCACCTTACCGAGGCGTTTTCAGCCGAGCCTAAGCTCGAGCGACACGCGTTTTGGACAGTGTAACATGATTCGCTAGTGAATTCGGTTTTTGAATTTGCGATTCGTTCAAATTTTCCCAAGAATAGCCCAAAGCCGATCGTAATTCGCTTATTTTGATTCGCAATTCGCGAGGGGATTAGCGAATTATGTGACACTAGTTTTGGAACTTCCAACACGATGAGAGCTTTTCCAATAGCATTGTTACAATCCTAGTGTTGGTGTATGACATGTGTCCAAGTGCTCGAATTAACAATGCTTAAAATTATTAGAGACAAAGATACCCAAATTCTCCGAGTTTGGGATACAAACATGGCAATGAAAGAATACATATTAATATTTTCAACTAATAGTGTTTGATAAAGATAAATATTTAGTGTTATTTAGATCTAAGTTCATTTAATTGAAAAGTGTTAGGCACACACATAGCTATTATACGTTGAAAGTCAGTCTATTATAAAATCTTGGCCACGATATGGTATAGTAAACAAAATAAGTGAATATAAACAACAAAAATGTCAAAGCCTTAATCTTAATACATAGGGTCTTTGTCAAAGTCTATTATAGCCTTAATCTCAACAGAAATCTTGGCCACGATATGAACCAAAACAAAGCCACGTGAGAAATTATTGGTAAAAAGGTAAATAAGAAACACAAAAATGGTCCAATTGCATCAGGAACGGATATGAGAGAAAAAGAAAGAAAAATAAAATAATATTTCTCTTGACCATAGTGCAAAAATGTGGTTAGTCACGATTGTTGTAACAAGCATGGCGATGTGAAAAAGGAAATGACATGGTTGTCGTACACCAAATATCGGCCTAAACTATGAAATATTACTTGAAACAGCCTAAAATGTAGTTTTTCCACACAATTACAATGCGAGCAATACAAGTTTGGTATTGGAAAACCGTTACAATATAGCCGAAACAGTACGATACGGCCTTGTTTTCGGACTATGCTCTCAACTTTTCTAATTTTCCACTCTCTAGTCAATGTTCTCTCTCTTTCCTCCAATCTTGTTTCCCTCCATTCCCTTATTCACTAATTCATCTCTAATGGTGTCCAAAAAGTACCCAACAACAAAACAAAAATTGTCTCACAGCATATTAGTACTTCAACCATATATGTCGTGTCTAAGAGCTCAATCTCGAATCATATCCAAGTTTCTTGTATATGTATCGATAGAAGAACACATTCCATAATCGCATCCAGATTTTGTGTCCAAGTTCTCATGACACGGACGTGTATAGATAACATAGCCTAATAGTAACGAATCTATTAGCACGGCAAATTAAGCTCTACTACAGTTACGCCAAATTTTCACATGAGAATACAAGAGCAATCACAACACATGATGAAAGAATTACTATAACCTGAGAAAAAAACAATCACAATGGCTAAGCTTTAGACCAAAATTGTAGTGACACAGTTAGCATCATCCAACCACACCCACTTTTCTTCCACAATTTATCAAGGAAAAAGAAAAAGGCAAACAGATAGTGTAGCTCCCTTGTACCTTTTCTTTGTCAAGCTCTCTCCACATGTTTGTAATTTTGATCTCAAGATCTTCCACTTTCTGGAGAAAAAGAGCAGAAGAATGACAAATCAGCTTATGGCCATCATCCTCAATACAATTTATTTAATTACAAAAACAAAAGAATATTAAATAAATACATACTCTTTGTTTTAAAGTAGAGGCCTGCTCCTCATGTGATAGTTGAGCCTCAAGCTGGCGAATTCTATTGTCCGAAGAGACCAATTTCTGTCTAGTTTCTTCCTGTCACATGCCAAGTTGCAAGTGACGTAAGATGTAAGTTATGTAACTGATGATTAAATCCGCTATTCCCCAAACCTCTTCCCCACCACGACAGCAAAGTAAATAAAAGACTTTATGGCTTGTTTCTCCTCAAAGACTTCAAAGAAACACACATACCAATTTGGATCTCAGACTCTCCACTATTGATAGATTCTCCCTTTCTGATTCCTGATAAAAAAAATCACAAGGTCATCACTTGCTACTTACTATTCAAAAATACAAATGAAATAGAGAGGAGAGTCTATGATACAGTAATTCTTGACAACCTGAAGTTTACTAATAACTTCTTGCTGCTCTTTTTCTCGCTTCAAAGCAGCATCTGATACCCGTTTCAATTCTTCTTCAGCCTCAGATTGAATTCGTTGTATTGAAGTTTTCAAATCTGCTGAAGCTTTTTCTCGTTCTTTTCTTCTCTGATCACGCTCTTCATCTAACTGTGATTTCAATTCAGATATAGAGGATGTTTGGCTGCAAGAAACAAATCAAAAAAGGGTTACTCTTAGTTTTGTGGGCAACTAGGACGTTGCTAAGCCTCTTTTAAGCTACAAAATATTCCTTACTGTTAAATTTATAAGATACAAACTTTACAATTATTGCAATAGCTTAGGCCACTCGAAATTTAACTCAAAATGCTGACCCGACTCAAACCTAACCCAAAACAAGTGGATTTGGGTTAACACTTTTGACCCAATAATTAAATGGGTTGACCCGACTTGATATGTTTATTAAACGGTTTAGGTTAAGGTCAAAATTTTAAACTTGAAACAAATATGTATAATCCATTTAATTACACTAGTTAATTTTGAGTCAAATCAATTAGTGTAACTTGAACTTATTTAATTTGATTGTTTTCTTTTTTCTGAGTAAATACCAAATAAACAACTCATAAGCTAAAAGTTTAAAATTGAGGCTTATAAAAAAGATGTAGTCAATGTTAAAAATCACAAAATGAAAACAGAAAACGTTAAATGGGTTAAGTGGGTCAAAATTAGGTTGACTTGATATGTTGTGATTTTTGACCGGTTTAACTAAATGAGTTAAGTTTGAGTCAAGGGCTTTTTGACATGTTTAAATATGGCGTGAATCCGAACCTAACCTGACCTAATCTGTTTGACGGTCTACAATAGCTTCAAAATTCAGATACATGTTACAACACACCAACTGTAAACCAAGCAAGGTCCACTAAGAATTCCCTTTGAAACAAGCAGTGTGTGAGTTGCAATATTATAACTTCTAGGGATATTATCATAGAAGCTAAAACATGAAGCAATCCCAAAAGAATTTTCATTCCGCTAAGGTACTGAAGATCTTTACCACCATCTAAGAAAAGAAGATTGCAACCGATTAATGTAGTGTTTCCACCTTTTGAAAGCACGACATTTAATTTTGAGTGTGGTCCTTGCATCTCTTTACAAGTGAATATGATGCCCATTTATAACATTTCTGAACCATCTTAATCTCATGTCTTCTTGTATAATCATGGAACTGAGAGAGTATTATTTTAAAAGATTCTAAAACTGCCTTAGCCGGGCCTATCATCTTCCTCTAACCCTGCTTTCATTCATACAATAGTTCTCGATAAATTTCTTTGGGAACTATGTTTTCTTTCATTGCTTTTTCTTCTAAGCTCTCTCTTTCTTTGAAAGCCCTAATCCAGTCTATTACAATTTTCTAGTGGCATCTTAACTCGGTTAGCCTTATCCTTCTTATCCTATGCCTTGTGGCATAGGATAGAAAATTCCGGAAATCATCCAGTGCTTGGGCAATGGCAACTACAGTTCAAAAAACTGTAAAATCTTTAGAACCAAATGAATCTACTTGAAAGATACGGTATTATTGAATAAGTAACTGCAGAATAAATGAGTTTTGGCAACTAACAGCAGCTTGGTGGAAATAGCACAAAATAAAATTTGGTCAGATATTCCAAACCTAAACCCCATCATCAGAACTATACCTTTTTACTAATTCATTTGCTTCAGTACATGACTGTAAAGCTGAAGAAAGTCTTTCATTTAGATCTTCAATAGTATGCTTCTGTTCAGATGAACTTTTATTGGCCTCAGACAAATCCTTCTTTGTTGATTCCAGCGAATCATTCAACACATCCAATTGGTCGTTATAAGACTTTGAGACTGACTCTCTCAGTTCTTTCATCTCCTACAGGAACAAACAACAATAATGCTTTGAGAAACCTTAACAAAATTTGTCATCAAAGGACAAATTAAACAATAAAATTACGTTGGGATAAGCATGAATGATGAGACACACATAATCAAACAACATTCAGATTGAGCAGCGTGAATACCAAAAAAAAATACATATGTATTCATTCAGATTATTTTCTAACATTTTATAGTTAAATTCATTCAGAAATGGAGAAGTTTAGCAGGAACCAAACTTATGAAGCATGCAGAAAACCATCTCTAAGGACAAGTAGAAGAGAATGTAACTTCAGAAACTTCAAGTCCCCAACTACTCTCAAAAGGAACAAATTTATGTTCAGAAGAAACAGATGTTTTCAAAGGCATTAATAAGCATATAGCCACCCCTTGTGCCTAAACTTTTCCATTTTCTTGTACACACCCTACTTGCCATTTAATTGGAGACAAAGGATATTTAACCTGATTTATGATAAATGCAACTCCAAAACCACAAGTTTCGGTATTAGAGAGAGATGTAATAACATAATAAAGAAGAATACGTTTTGATGACACTCAAGAGCTTCACGCTTTTCATTTTGCAATGCTTCAATTTTAAGTACTTGACTTTCCAATTGCTTCCTCAATTCCTGCAAGGGCAAAGCCACAAACATAAATGAAAGTATTTCGGGCAAAGGAAAAAGAGGTTATGAGTAATATGCAATGGTACAGATAGTGTGAAAGTATGCTCTCAACAAATCTTCACAGCAGAAAGAATGTGCATTTATATCAGTTAAGGAAGGGAAACTCTGTCTAAAATACCGTATTTGAGCGCTGAAGACTTCGGAAGTCATCAAGAGAAATAGGCCCTTCAGGTGCACCAATACCAATGCCCTTCAGTCTTTTGTTATCAGTAACGAGCTCCTCTGAATATAGAACATTGACAACGATTTATCATGCTCCAAATTCAAAAAGTTTACCATCTTCAAAATTTTTGAGATAATAAAAATAACATCCTGAAAGAATAAGATCTAGAATTTGGAAATTAGGTGAACAATCACTAAGACACTAGCAAGGGAGCAATTAATCAAGGTAAATAATACCTGCTTTTCTCTTTAATGCTGCACCTTCAGATGGAAGGGATGATTGCACTTCTCGATAGACAAATGCAAATGCTTGTTCTACAGTCAAAACCGTAAATCAAAAAAACATTTTAAACAAAACTCATGCACCATGGCATTTAATGTACGAACTTCAACACAATATCTGATTCCTTCAGTGCTATAGGACAAAAGGGATCCAAAGGTTGCATATTAGAACAAGTAAACACATCATATAGCAGTTCTTCATGAAAAGCTATGGCTACTTAATTTAGAGTTTAATTTTTTAACTTGAGAAAGGATTTATCATTATGAATCTTCTTTTGAATGAAACATGCCGGTGTATGTGTGAAAGCAACTACAAATAATTGCAAGTTTTAAACTAGTAGCAGAAAGTGTTTGTAGGAGATCAATAAACCTGAATTTTTTTTTCTATGGATTAACCAGTATAGAACTATAGATGGATTGAAGTTTGACGAAGGGAGATCATTCTTAAAAATACATTTCACTTCATAGTAGACTGATCAATCATGCACAATATACAATCAAAGTTCAAACCCAAGTCTAACTTATATCAAAAATTATTGGCATTTCCAAAGTCCAAACAAAATTTCTTCTTAGACCGATCCGGAAGCGTTATTACCAAAATTAGCATGAACGTGAAGCATTATTGACCAAAATTTAAACAGAAAGCTTGTAGTCTAAAATTAGCATATTGCATTACCATGCTGAGGGGTTGCTGCTAGTGATATAATATCACCATGACAAAGCTTCGCCTCAAACTTAGAGCTGCCACGCTTCAATAATTTCCAGTTCAGATAAGTTCCATTTGTGCTGATAAAATTCAGAATTACAAGTCAAGAGATGTCAAACCCTCAAATATCATAATCATTTTGGAGGTGATCATGTTGAACAATAAAGAAGCAAATGTTTATCACAGTTCCCTAGCTATTTATTTTGTATAAGCAAGAAGATTCTAAGAAAAACCTTGTATCTTTTAGGAAGGTACATTTACAGAAACCGGACGGACTCTCAACATCTTCCTTAGAAATGCTTTTCCTTGAAACTTCACAATGGCGTTGACTCACTGCAGCTGAGTCTATCTGAAATCGCACATCGTCTACTATTCGCCCAATGCAATGGCTATCAGAAGTTAATAGAATATTGATTCCCTGCTTAATGAACACTCAAATTCATCAAACAAACACTTAACTTACAACAATGCATTTTATCAACAAACACAAGCAAGAAATGACTTTTAGATCATTAACATCTAAAAATAGTTGATGTAAACTATAATTCTGAACGAGATGTACTCTGAGTGAAATTTACAACTCAATTTCCATGGAATGCAAGGAAATTTATTATCAATAGTTACTACTATGTGTGTGGTGTCCCTTTTTTCCATTGAAGGACAAGTGTGTCATGCATGTATAGCAAGCATTTCTATCTAGATCAAACAACAACATCCTTATAGTCAAAAGCAATTACCTAACTTTGGGATTCGTTTTCTTTCTCTTCCACTCCAAGTTTGCACAAACGAGAACACTCACTTGTTTGGTTTAGGTAATTAGGTAGGATGCTTATAACCTAAAATCATAGAGGGCATCTAATAGATAGGCCTAATGGCTAAGGGGTTGGGGTGGGGGTACATAAAAGGCTTTAAGTATTGGGCATACATGAAGATCCCCCTCCATCATAGATTCAATTTTATCCAAACTAGGCACCTCTATCATCTCGAAATTTTACATTTAATAAACATTTCATCTTAGACTCCAACATCAACAAATAGAAACCCAAGAAAACCTTAATTACTCAACAAGATCTTTTCCTACATTACACATCCATAAATGAAAAGAATAACATCCCAAAATCCTTTTCACAAATTATACATATTTCAAAATAAATTATTTTCGAAATCAATTCTCATATCCTTCATAATTCAAAAGCCGAACTAATTCTTCTTTCCTCTACAAACATTGCGAACACTCAGATTCTTTATATTAAAGCCACCGGTGTTCTCCAAACAGAACTCTCTTCAAAAACATTAGTCAGCATCATTTTACACATCTCAAAACCAGGGCTTTACTTTTAAAACCCGTATGAGATGCTAAAGTAACGAACTTTCCATATAGTTTCCACAAAACATCTGCATAGGTATCTTGAGTGATAAAAGTTGCTTTAAATCAAGCACATTTTTTACATCTACTAATTTAATTTGCAAGTGAAAAGGCATTATAACAGACATTTTTTAAGGCAAAACTAACACAGACATCTTCAAATCTATGTTTAGAACAAATTTCATCAATGAGCTCCATTTATGCAAACAATCACAAAATCAACAACATAAAACCAAAACAAAAAAACCTTCACAAATCAGTAACCAGCAACTTATAACTAATTACATAAAAAGGCATTTAAATATCAAATCACACTAAAAACTCATCACCATTATCTCCAAATTCCATAAGTAGAACAAGAAAAGCCCTAATAGATGCATTTACAAGAATAACAAAGTAACACTATGTCCTAAAATCACAAAACCCACAGAATCAACAAACACTAAACCCTAAAATTACAAAACCCACAAGATTAAGAAAACCCTAAACCCTAAATTAAAAAACTCACAAAAATAACATTCGCATAAAAAATTAATTACCTGCTTTCGCTTACGGGCATTATTAGAAATAGCAGTAAGAACACCCCAAACATCGGGATCAGAGCTAGGAAGAGGCTGAGCAGCAAATTTCCCAGCGACAGCCTTAATGGCTTCAATTGGAGACGCGGGAATTTTCGGTGCCATAGAAGAATCGTCTTTAGGCTCACTTGATGAACCTTGAGTCACCGGACTTCTCTCCTCTGCAATGGCCATAGAATGTATCCACTGAAGCGAAACCAAATTGCAATTTGGGGATGAAATTAGGGGAAACGTGAGGACTGTTTATGGAAAAAGATTGAAAATCATATGCTAAAACTAATTAAAGAAGATTGAGAAAAACCCTAGTTCTCTCACTTACACCCAAAAATCCCCATATTATTGTTTTGTCTGGAATCGTATCGTGGAAGACACAGAATTTCATAAAAAAAACCCGCGAAAATAATTCCTCCACATCATAATTACCCGCTTTATATTACTTTTGTTGGGAAATTATCTTGAGAGACTTTCAGAGACGTATTCTCAAGTTTTATTGTATTCTTAATCCTACTTATATTATTTTTAATGTCTATTTACAGTATTTTTAATGCCTAATTTTGATATCTTAAATATCTACTTACATCATTTTTAATGTCTATTTACAATTTTAAAAAATATATTATGGGTCGGGTCAATTAAAGATGGTCTCTTAAAGACACCGTCTCTCACAAGAATTTGTGTAATAAATAATTCTAGCATTCCATTGAATTTGTAGCATTTTTTATTTTCGATATTGCGCAATCTAATTTGCATCATTTCTAGTTCTTTTATTAAAGTCGTTTTATCGTGAGACGGGTTCAATTGGGTCAGCCCAAACTCAAAAAAAATGCTTTTTGCAAATGTGAATTCAGATTTTATTGGTTTTTTTTATTTTTTTACTAATAGCCTACTTATATAGATTTGTCTCACGGCTAGGGATGGACATGGGTCTTGGACCCTAAGGATCTAGATCCAATCCAACCCTAATTTTAATGATCTGGGTCCACCTATATTTGGACCTTATGGATCTGTGTCAAATTTGGGTCCATGACCTTAGAGTCCAGGTCTACTCGTTTGAGATCCAGATCCGACCCATGGACCCATTTACATATTTTTTTACAAAAATTATATATTAGCTATCGAATTCTATTCCACTTGTATTTAATTGTTTGATTTGAACTTTTGTTATATTTATGAAAATTACGTGGTTTTGAACTTTTTCGGTTCATGTAATATAAAATGTAGACGTTATATCTGTACTTTAAAAATTAAAGACTTGATAAATTTTTCGTTATAACTTATAAGAATTTGAATGTTGAACTTTATATATTTCGCTCAATCCTCGTTAGTCGAAAATGTTTAATAATTTTATGCAAATGGTTGAAAATTGTACTTCATAACATATTTTTAAAAAAATTTGAAGAAAAAAAAATTGTTTAGGACCCAGATCTAGACCCTAGACCCACCATATCCTAAGGGTTTGGGTCCGGATAAAAAATTTTCAAACCCTACGGGTCCGGGTCCAATAAAAAAATTAGGGTTTGGATCTGGTTCTTGCTGGAGCCAACCCAGATCCGACCATGCCCATCCCTAATCACGGTGCGAAGGTTTCATACAAGACTTGTTGTTTTTAATTTCATCCACACAATTCTTTCAATTTTATTTATTACCATTATCCACCTTTTTCTTAAAAAAATAAATCCCTTTCTCTTTGATTATGAGAAGAGAGGGAGTAATAATACAAATTTTTACTTATTTTCCAACGCTTATTAATTATTACCTATGAATAATACTAACTTATAAATAATATTTGTTTATAGTAGATTATTTATTTGATAAAAAACAAAGGTAAATTAATGATTAAATAAAAATTTGTATTATACTAAAAAATCACTTCTTAAATTGGTAAAATTCATAATTAATCAAAAATTGATATTATTATAGAAAAATTAACAAAAATTTATATTAATTAAGGCTAGAATAATTAAAAACTTTTACTCACGATAATGTTCAAATAAACCAAATTCTCTAGGTTCACTAAATCTATCTCCACAAAACAATACACGCAGGCTCAGATTTATTAGCCATTAACTAAAAAAACTTATTTTTCATCTTTTAGAGAAATATTGTCAGTGACTCTATTTTATTAGAGAATTTTAGTTCTGATCCACTAATAAAATACTTACAATATAATGTCAATTATTCTTACTCGGTGTAAGTGGTTCTAGTAAGAAGTGTTGACATTGTAAATTAATCAATAAAATATACAAAAATACTAATATAGAAACACGTGCAATGCAAAAATTTATGAGTATGAAATATATAAAAATATAACTTTAAAAAATAATGCAAGTATATATTATCATGATTAAATTTATCGAATACATGACTTTTTAAAATAAAAATTAAATACTAATTTGTTTAAAATTATTTATTAAATACATCACTTTTTCATTTAATTAAATATAATAAAAATTTAGGTAAGTTATATAGAATTGCTATAATAAATTATACTCCATGCTATACCTAATTTAACTCTAATTTAAAAAATAGTCAAATTCTAAATTAGTTAAATATTGTAATGTAATCAACTATTATGCAATAAAATAATTGTTTCCTATAAATATGACACTCGAAATTTTTCAACATTTTTATAGTATTGTATGAGTATGATATGATATGATAATTTTCATTTAAAATAAGTAAAGTGTTTATAATATCAATAGTTTTACATGTTATAGTTGACATTGACTTTATTTATTCAGCATAACCAAGTCCCATTTGGGCAAAAAAATGTATTTCCTAAAAATATTCTTCTTTATTAAAAAAAATCATTGCTAATGCCATCCAAATATTGATTCAATAATTAATCTTTTGTCATCTAAAAATATTGACTAAATAGAAGACATAAAACTTGATCAATTTATATTCCAATGTTGTTTCTTGTAGCAAAGCTAGACTTTTAGGTGAAGGGATTGGAAAGTCAAGTTATGTTTATGTTTTTAATTAATTTCGACTAGTCGATATATCTAATTATATTGTCGAAAAGGCTAAAATACGTATTCAAGAGCATAATTTAATGGTTAGAATCATAAAATGGTTAAATAAGAGAAGATTTTTTTGTGATATAAATTCAATTTTCATTATTTACAGTTAAGATTAACCGTATTCCTTTTTATTTCTAAGAAATTAATTTTGTCTCACCTTGAAATCAAAAAATAAATACTTTATATATGAGTATAAATATTTTATTTTTTAGTCCAAATGGACATTATCAAAATCAACATTCAAAGTAAAAACGAAACCGACTATGACATCTCAAGTTGTTGACCAACTAATTATTCTAATAGCCCAATATATATTTTGATTGAATATTGAGCAATTGCATATTATCTAAGTTTAGGGAATTGTGTTATTAGGGTTGTAAATTAGTTTAGGTAAAACGGTAGCTGTAACTATTATAATAAATTTAACTTTTCGCGATATTAAATTTAATAGTATAAAAAAATACCACTGGTTTAAAAATGTCACTACATTCTAATAGAAAATTGAAATATTATAACTTCTTATTTACTTTTTTTACACACAAATGTATATGTTATTATTTGGATATGTATATTCCTTTTGTCTATATAAATTTGCTATCAACAATAGCGTGTTGTAAGGAAATTTATTGTACAAATTATTATACGAGAGAATTTTACTGAAAAATACACTTTATACATAGTTAAAAACCTCATTTAATAAATATTATGAGAATATAAGTTTTTTATTTAAGGTCATCTCATTAAAAAGCAGTCTCTCACAACAATAATTCAATTAACAGAGAACTACTTACAACAAAATATTACGTGATGATATTATTCTACTCCTATGGTATATTAAAGTTAAATGATTAAAGAAAGAAATTGTCAACACGATATTGCTTTGCATCAGAATCAGTTGATATATATCCTTTTAATTTCTTCTTATATATATCTACTACATATAATGATGCATCATACATAGATAACTAATTTAGAACCTTTCTTTGTTTACTATTCTTATTCTCTTGTCATAAACATATATAAAATTAATTTATTATCGGCTTAATAAGTTTAATATAGATTTAGTGTACAAATTTTTATTGGGGACTAATCTTCAATCGTCTTTTCTAAGGTTTACATTATTTCATTTTTTACTCCCCTAACCTACACTTCTGAACTATTCTCCTTAATCGCCTTTGTTTGCCTTTGTAGGTCTTTCTCAGATCAAGGGAATCTTTGGCCAAATCCTCTTTGTTTTGGGTATATATTGTCATCTTTCATCCCTTTCTAGACCCTGCTCATAGTCGAAGGAATCTTTGACTGCATCCTCTTTTATGAGTATGGATTATTGTCGACTTTCATCCATTTCTAGACCCTGATCATAGTCGAAGAAATCTTTGGCCGCATCCTTTTTTATGAGTATAAATTGTTATTTTTCACCTTTTCTAAATTCCAATTATAATTTGTATGAGTGAAATAGACTAAGTATGATGATAAAAGAATTAATTTAGACAAAATGAAGATATTTGTAATAGTAATCATAGTTATTGGAGTTATTGGTGGTGCACTTTTGCTTCAATTCTTGTTAAATGGATGTGGAAAACAGCAACAACGACAAAGGAATAATACTAGTACTTTGCAAAGACCAATTGGGAATGAGTACAGGCAAAGATACTCTGATATTGAAATTGGAAAATCAAGTATAGGAAGAAAAGGTAATGTAAGAGATGGTGATATGATATTTATGGCTGTTGGTGTAGCTGGTGGAGTTGTAGCTTCTACTGCTGTCTCATCGAGTGTCGATTACGAAAGCACCGCTGATTGTGGTGGCGATGATGGTGGAGATGGAGGTGGCGATGATGGTGGAGATGGAGGTGGCGATGGTGGGGGATGTGGTGGTGGGTGTGGTGACTAAGTGTATGATTTTTGGATTGGAAAATTCGGAACAAAAGAAAGTAATGTAAATTATAATTTAAGGCCTTTGATTTAAGGATTTTATGCGTTCAGCCACTTTGTATATTCGATGAACTATTTCTGGTCGTAGTAGAGTATAGTAATAAATTTGTGTTTTTATAATATGTGTGGAATAATTGTGGAATGTATTTGGTGTGATATTGAGATATAAATATAACGCAAAATCTTGTATGCAACGGTTGTATGGGTGCTATCACTCATAAAGAGGTCAAATAGTCTATGACCCAATTTTATTGTGTGATTTGTTTTAATACTTTTATGTCAAATTTAAAACTTAAAAGATCAAATGTAAGATGAAAAAATATGGTATACAAAGGCTAAAGAACGTAATGTTATTGATTGTTTAGACAAAAGATTAGTATGTACAATATGAAGAGAGAGCCTACACACACACATATATAGGTAGCTGTCAAGATTAGTTATAACTAACTAATAACGTGGCAAACTAACAAAGCAAGAAATATAAAGACTTAAGTAGGACTATTAAAACTAATATTGTCATCACTCCGCCCACCCCCTCCCCCCCCCCCCCCCCCCCCCCCCCAAAAGCTTTGGGTAGGGTAACACATGCCAAGCTTGTCTAGAAGAGGTCTTAGATGTATAGCGGGAATGATTTTGGTGAGAACGTCTGTATTGGAGAGTAATAAGTCCTTCCATCACTTTCTCTCGAGTAAAGTGGCAGTCTATCTCTATATGCTTTGTTCGTTAACGAAGCACAGGATTTTGTGCAGTGTGGAGTGTAGAGATGTTATCACATTTAAGGGAGACAGGTCTAAGATTTTCAACGCTAAGTTCTTCAATTAAACGGACGATCCATACAATTTCTGAAGCCACAGAAGCCATGGCCCTATATTCTGCCTCTGAAGATGATTTAGAGACCGTGTGTTGTTTCTTTGATTTTTAGCTTACTAGAGAGTTCCCAAAGAGTATAACATACCCAGTTATAGACCTCCTTGTGTCCAAGCAAGCTCCCCAATCACTATCTGAATATGCATGAAGTTTAAGGTTATCAACAGATTGTAAGAGAATCCCTTGCCCTAGTGTGGATGCAACATAGTTTAAGGTGTGAGTGAGAGCTTGAAAGTGTAACTCAATAGGGTTTTGCATTAACTGACTAAGGGCTTGGATAGTATAAGAAAAATCTGGTCTGGTATGGGTGAGGAAATTTAGCTTTCCAACTAAACTCCCATAGTGAGTGGGGTCATGAAAAAGGGGAGAATTATTGGTTTGAAGTTTAAGATTGAGAGGAAGTGGTGTGGCTATAGGCTTAAGATTGAGAGGAAGTTTAAGGTTAGTAGTAAAATTTTGTTGGCTTAGGACGATTCCATCATTTAGATATGTAACCTCAAAACCCAAGAAGTAATTGAGTCTTCCTAGATCCTTTATGCTGAAGATGTGATGAAGGTGTGCTTTAAGGGATTGAATAATGGAGTGGTTGTTGCCAGTTAAGAGTATATCATCCACATATACAGCTGCAATGGTGATGGAAGTAGGAGTTTTATTAATAAACAAGGAGTAGTCGTTTTTAGACTGTTCAAACCCTTGGTTGAAGAGCTCCATGGTGAGTTTGGAAAACCATTGCTTGGAGGCTTGCTTGAGGCCATAGAGGTATTTTTTAAGCTTTACAACCAGTGTTGGGAGGAGCTGTGAGGCCTTCTGAGACTCTCATGTATACTTCCTCTTAAAGATCTCCATGCAAGAAGGCGTTGTTCACATCCAACTGGAACAAAGACCAATTTCTGCTAGCAGCAAGAGCAATTAGGCATCTGACAGTAGTCATCCTTATAATTGGAGAGAATGTCTCTTGGTAATCTATTCCATATTGCTAGTTGTAGCCCTTGGCCACAAGTCTTGCTTTATAACATTCAAGTGAGCCATCAGATCTGAGCTTGACCATATACACCCACTTTGATCCAATAGTTTTCTTCCCATGAGGTAGTTCCATTAAATCCCAAGTGTTGTTATGAGCCAAAGCAGCAAGTTCTTTTTGCATAGCATCCTGCCACTTGATGTCTTTAACAACTTCTTTATAAGTGGTTGGTTCATGCCATTGTGATTGACAAGTCAAAAACACTTAAGAGGAGTTAAGCAGATTATTAAAAGAAACAAGATTACACCATTAAATGCTGTTACAAACATAATCAAAAAGATATGTAGGAGCTTTATGAGTCCTACTAGATCTCCTTAGGGTGTCTACTGTATTTTCCACTTCAATAGGTACAATCTCATTAATATTAAGTTGTTTTAAGTGTGCAGGTTCAAAATAGTTATAGGAGCTATGCTGTGAAGGAGAATTATTATCTGGGGAAGTGGGTGTAAAATCTAGTGGTTATAATCCGGTGTGTAGGGCAGAGTAGATACTGGGAGATAAAAAGTTGCATAAGGGGAATCCTTTTGTTGCTTGTGATGATAGGGAAAGTGCCTCTCATGGAAAATCACATCCCTAGATATGAGAATCTCCGTAGTCCTCATATTATAGACCTTGTAGCCATAAGGATATCCTAAAAATATGCAAGCATCTGCTCCAGGCTGAAATTTGCTCCTTCCTTGTTTAATTGTGCTCACATAACATACTTCCTGAGGGAAATGAACTTCCAAAGTCGACATATTATGCCAAAAAGCTCATGTGTCCTTTCGGCTTAGAGTACCAGAAGATTCATGCGTGTCCGAATGATTGTGTGTTGTATCGGAATGAAAACGAGAACTTAGAAGAGTGTCCTAGGTGTGGGTTATCGCGCTACAAGCGTAAAAGGGCTCGGGATACTAAAGGGCCCCCGGCTAAGGTATTGTTGTATCTTCCAATAATACCTAGATTCAAGCGCTTGTTTTTTATAAAGAAAGATGCATTAAATTTAAGGTGGCATGCAGATAGGGTGAAGAAAGGTCACTTGCTCACACATCCATCAGATTCTTCGGAGTGGAAGAGTATTGATAGGTTGCATAAGACTTTTGGGGATGAGGTTCGTAATTTAAGGCTCGGACTGTGTACGGATGGAATGAACTCATTCGGCAATCTTAGCTCTCAACATAGTACTTGGCCGGTACTGTTAATGATCTATAATTTGCCACCTTGGTTGTGTATGAAGCGTAAGTACATGATGCTTTCGCTTCTTATCTCGGGTCCTAAACAACCTGGCAATGACATAGATGTATATCTTGCACCTCTCGTTGAGGATTTGAGAAAGATGTGGGATGAAGGCACTTCCGTGTTTGATGCATATGCTAATAAGGAGTTCACCTTGCGTGCAATACTTTTATGCACCATTAATGATTTCCCGGCATATGGCAACTTATCGGGGTATAAGAACAAAGGGAAGAAAGCATGCCCTATATGTATCGATGACATGGAATCCACGTGGATTCCTAAGTGCAAACACGTACTCATACACCATCGAAAGTTCCTCCGACGAGATCACCAATATCATAAGAAGAAGAAGATGTTCAACGGGGAGGTTGAGGACCATGTAGCTCGTCGACCGTTGACCGGTTATGAGGTTTATGAACAGGTTAAGGGAGTTGAGACTGTATTTGGTAAAACAGGATAAGTGCAAGGGGGTGAAGACCGATTATGGAAAAAAGAATCAATCTTTTGGAAGCTTTCATATTGGAGAGATCTACAGGTTAGGCATTGTCTTGACGTTATGCATATAGAGAAAAATGTATGCGATGTCATACTCGGGACTCCCATGAACATTCCGGGTAAGACAAAGGATATTACGGCCGTGCGAGATTGTTTTAAATGTAAGGGTCTTCGTCCGGAGTTGTGGGCACATGTTAAGGTGAGTAAAAAAGAAATAGAGCTGATGAAGTTGGTGGCAGTAACAAGGAAAAGGGCGGTAAGAAGAAGATGAGTAATGACAAAGTTTATTTGCCTCTAGCTTGCTACACATTGTCCAAAGCAGAGAAACGGACATTTTGTGAGTCTTTGTATGGCATTAAGGTTTCGTCTGGGTACTCATCCAACATGAAGAGATTTGTGAGCCTAAATGGTGAGCTGAAGTTGGGAAGCATGAAATCTCACGATTGCCATGTAATGATGCAAGTGTCCTTACCAATTGCAATCCGAGGAATACTGACAAAACATGTGAGATATGCTATTACCAAGCTATGTTCGTTCTTCAACACAATTTGTAGTAAAGTTCTTGATCCCTTTAAACTTGATGCTCTTCAAGTTGACGTGATTGTAACTTTATGCAAGTTTGAGATGTATTTTCCACCTTCTTTCTTTGACATAATGGTTCATCTTATTGTCCATCTCGTTCGTGAGATCAAGCTTTTGGGTCCAGTTTTTTTAAGGTGGTGTTATCCTTTTGAAAGACACATGGGTGTTTTACAAAACAAGGTAAGGAATCCAGCACAACCCGAGGGGAGTATGATTCAAGGCACTGTGAGCGATGAGATTAGTAACTTTATAGCCGAGTATTTAGCCATGGCAAAGCCTATTGGACTTCCCACCTCTCGACATGAAGGAAGGCTTGAGGGAAAAGAAACAATTGGCTCCAAATCGATCACTCCTCCTCGAGACAGTCTTCTACAAGCACACTTGTATGTGTTGCATCATATTCCTGAAGTCCATCCTTTTTTGAGTGAGCATTTAGATATATTGCGCGCAAAATATCCTTGTAAAGGGGATAGGGGATTGATGCAGTTGCATAACAAGACGTTTATTGATTGGTTTCATAATCGAGTAATAAGAGAAGAACTCAAGGGGTGTATCAGAAATTGTTAAGTGGTTAGCTTTTGGTCCTCGTGATGATTTCAACAAATATGAGGGTTACGATGTCAATGGCTTCACATTTTGGACTGAGGGACAAGATAAGAAGTCATCTTATCTACAAATAGTGGGGTTTCTATTTTGGCGTCATCTACATCTTACGCG